>NC_059500.1:351123-453981 GCF_018139145.2 Gymnogyps californianus | reverse complement strand
CAGCTTCGCTGTCATGAAACCAAGAACTGCTCACGACTCTGGCACTTGCAGTAGTATCCAGAACAGTCTGTTGGTAGGAAACGTCGTTTGTACCAGGAACCCTTATGGTGTGTGTGAAGCAGAGCTGTGAACGTGTGATTGCACAATGCCTCAGCACAGAGCGGGGCTATTGGTGGGCATAGGGCTGAAAGGCCGCATTTATGGGGATAAAGAACGTGAAATAAGACATACAACAGTTTGAGCTAAGAACACTAATGTCCTTTTGATAGCTGGTATCCGCTGTTCAAACTTAATCAATTTTTATGAGAAAGTCTGGAGACTTTCTGGGCTGCCGTATGTGAAGAGACCTAAGTCTAGTTCATTTTGTCAGTCTTAAGTCTGTAAGACAGATCATAGAAGAATTTAAGGCAAATAAAGCTAAGAACAGTGGTCTTAAGTGAATTACAATCACATTGTTCTTGTTGCCGGGCTGTGTTGTGGGCGGCAAAACAATGTTGAGGGTTGAGATGCAAAAGACCTTCTGTGCAGTCGTTGGTAGGTGTAAGATTTCTATTTCTTAGCAAACTGGTAGATCAAAACATTTGGGATATTTCTTGAGGATGAAAGGACATTGGCATTCATACCAGTACTTGCTGCTAGAATACATCTAAGGAAAAATGTAGTGACAGTTCTCAGTACCGCTTCATCCAGCACCTCCATTGTGTTATGGACCATCAGCCAAACCTCTGATTAGAGAACCACTTGATTTCTCTGCATCCTTTTTATGCCACATTAAATATTAAGTTTAAAAAAAACCCCTTCCCTTACTGTTTGCTGCCACGGTCCCTAAGTGCTGTCTCCATTTACAAGCCAATGACATGTGCCCAGCTCATTACTGCTGTAGTCAGCAGTTTCCAAGCAGCCCATGATTGTTACTAATTACCTGCAGATGCAGTTTCCCTGCTCCGGCTTGCTGATTTCAGTGTGGTCGGTATCACTTTGAGAGGACAAAGTCGTGCTACATTGACACCTTTGCGCGGCTCTCCGACACGGCGCCGAGGGCAGATTGACAAATCTGCGGGCAGCCCTGGCTGCGGCTGGCTGCAGAGTCAGTTTGCATTAGCGGAGGCAGGAGCGACTGTCGGCTCAGCAGCCAGAGAAGCGTGTTTCGCTGTGGTGGGATCTGACGTGAACTCTGTATTGCTCCATTAAAAGAAGCAGTGCAGAGCAAAGCGCTGGCAGCGGGCTTTGGGTTTGTTCCTCCGGCAGCTGTTGGAGTGGGGAAACCTGGTCTTCTCCCATGCCGGGACATCTCCATCACCCTTCGCTCGCCTGCTCTTCCTTGTCGCTGCCAGGGCGCTCTCAGATGCGCTGGCTTCCAGCCTGATGAGTGTGTCCTGTTGCAGCTGTACTGATGAGGAGGCTGCAGTGCGTTTTGCAGCTTACACACCCGTGCAGGGAGAGGCTGAGGCTCTGCCAAATACGGACAGGTTATTCCTTACCCTCCGCACTCAACCTTGTAACCACACCGCGGAAGGAGTGTAACCTTACGTGCTCCTTCGTGGGGTCAGCCTTGGAGACAATGGTCCCGTAGAGCCAAATGCATTGGCTTTCCTGCACATTTTGTATGCACATCAAAAAGGTGAGAAGAAACAGAACCAAACCAGGAGTAGAGTCAGTTCATCATCTGGAGGGATGGGGAAGGAGAGACATTCTCAATGGCTATCATCATAGTTGTCTGCTCTGGCTTGCGTTGCTGGACTCAGCCACCAGACATGACTGATCCCTGACTTCAGGCCGAACTGAACGTAGAGCGAGTAGGGCAAATGCATCTGGCTGAGCAGCCCCCTCCACTCCTGGAAAGGTCAACTTGACTTTTTCCTTAGTGTGGATGCATCCAACACCATAGACGTAGTATATTATGCCAGGTAGTTATTTCTTCGTAGGTGGCACAGGTCTGAGGCTAATGCAGGTAACAGGGATATGTTTAACCTTCTATATTCCTGCATATTTTGTCAAATTTTTGTAGTTAGGAAATGAAAATGCCAAAATGGGATAAATGCACATCAAAAGACGAGCTGTTTCTTGCTACTGTTCTGCTGTAACGTACAGTCCTCAGCTGGCCTCCCAGTGTGTTTTTCCTTAGGAGCACTCAGTCTCATAGGAGAAGTCTGTTTCCTTACTCTTCGTCCTGCTTCGTTCATCCCATCGTGCTGTGACTGCAATTTATGAGCCACTGTTTTGCCAGGTTTGTTGAATGTCAGATACCATTGGTCACTTCTGAAGCTAGGCACGAGGTGGTGGCACTGCAGTTGGACTGGAAACCTTGACAAAAATGGATCGTCCCCGAGCAGTTCAGTGTTTGCAGCCAGTGTGGTTTCTGATGCCTTCAAAAGGAGGAAAAGAGCTGCTCCTCTAAAATCCCAGGCTGATCTCTTGCCAGGATTAAACATTGATAATATTTAGCGTTGAGCTCAATGCAATCCAAAAGCACTTCTTGTTGTTTTAACAAGAAAACAAGTGGCATGTAGGATGCAGACCACCTGCAGAATAACGGCAACAGATCTTTCTCAGCCTATGGATGGAGGATTCATCTGAGCAACCCTGGACACCAGCCTTTGGGTGGAGGAGTCTGGAGACACCTTCCTCTCTCCACAGGCTAGAGCTTAGGCATTGAGTTTGGACGAGACATCTACTTTTTGCATAACCCAAGTCAAAGGGTCTTATAACACGCTTGATCACAATGCTCCTGATCAAAGGGTGCTTTGAGCTTCGGTCTCCAGCTGACTCCTGATTAGGGAGGGTCAAGCACTTTTTGAGCTGATGCTAAGGCGGGGTCCTATGCAAAGGACAGGACCGGAGTGCACCTAGCAGAGAGCAGGAGGGGGAGCAGCCAGCAGATGCAGCAGTTTGTTCAAAAGGATGCAGAGAAGATGGCCAGAAACTCGTATGCATGCTTAGAAGTGGTGATGGTGTGACCTGCTAGAGCTGGGAGTGTTTGCACTTGGGAAGGGGAGGCTCGCAGAGGGAGCCTTCCCCATGTGCATCAATGCTTGATGGAGGGCGAGCAAAGCAAACGGAAGCAGTCTCTTCTCGGTGGTGCTCAGCGACAGGGCAGGAGGCCACGGGCACAAACTGAAACACGGGAAACTCCTCTTACACATGAGAAGAAACCTTTCTGCCATGAGGGTGGTCAAATGCTGGCACAGGTTGCTCAGAGAGGCTATGGAAAGTTCGTCCTTGGAGATGTTCAAAACCCAATTTGACGTGGTCCTGGGCAGCCTGCTTTAGGTGACCCTGCTCTGAGCAAGAGAGTTGGACTAGATGAACTCCAGAGTTGCTTTCTAACCTCAGCTGCTCTGTGTTGCTGTGGTAGGCGCAGTGCTTCCATATTGCTGGGTAGGAGCCACGTGTCATTGTCTCTCTGGTGGGATTGTGCCCAGGGTGGCTCTGGGACAGGCTGCAGTCCATGGAGCTGGGACCACTGGTACCTTCTGAGGGTCTGCCTGTACTGGGATGTGCCTGAAAGTGGAGTAGGTGGGTGAGGAAGCTTCCTCGTCCGTTTATTTTGCTCTGTCTGTACATGTGTTTAAAGGAACATTCTTTAGATACCACAAAACATGGAAGATAAGATGGATGTTTTGCATTCCTTTGTTTCGTTTTGTTTGGGTTTCTTTTTTTTCTTGCCTTTTTCCTTTTCTTCTGTCCTTCCTCGTCCCTGGCTCTCTAACCACCCAGCAAAGATACCAGCTCTCAAAAGCTTTCCCTGGGATTCTTGACCTGACTGAAGCTCTCCGGTGAACACTGTAAGGGCTGTGTCCCTCTGGGAATGGCTGGGAGAGTGTCAGGAGAAGAGGGGACATCGGGGTTTTCTAAGCGGCTTGGAATCTGGCCTGTTTCTTTTTATGGCTTTGGAAATCAGGTATCTTAGGGGTACGCCAGAGAAATCCAGAGTTTAGTCTTAGTAAGAAGCTGCAGGAGTGGTGTGTGGTGAGGTGTGTACATCTAGGTAGGGTATTTAATCCATGTGGATAGGTAAGGTGGGAAATGGTCACGGGCTGAACCCTTTGGTGAAGGTCTGGGCAGACCCCGAAGGAAACGCCGCCCTTCTCTGCCATGTCTTGGCTGGAACCTGAGTGCTTGTCCCACACCAGAACCCAGTCACCGCCTCTTTCCCAGTTTTGCCTTCTCTTCACTATTGCCAAGCTGAAGACAGAAGTTTAACTGATAAACAGTGCTCTTCTTTCTTCAGCACCACCGTGCTCTCTGGAACTGGTGCTGAAAGGAGGCAAGAAAGGGCTGCTTCTCTTCTGGCCTAAGCCTTATTTGGTCTGCCTTTTATGGACCGTTTTTGATGATGATCTGAGACAACTAAGTACTTTTTGTGTCCAATAGAAACAATAATGTGAAGCTTAGAAGGAGAAACAAAGCTGCCAATGCTTGCCTTTGAGGAATACGTAGTGAAATAGGACTTTTCACTCCTTCTTGCACACCTGATGTTCACAGTGAAGACAACTGTTATTTTAGAGACGCAAAAATGTGGTACAGGGTCAATATTTCATTAATGTGACGTCCAGAAGTGCCTTAGTAATGCTGGGAGATGCATTGTGAAATCTGCCGTTGGTGATTCCTGGGGGAAAAAGAGGATGTTTATTTTAATTTATTAAATTTAATTTATTAATTTAATTAATTATATTGCTGTAGTCAAAAAAAATCAACCCAAAAATCTCCTATCTAGTTGATTCTGCAGTTGTGGTTTGTTTATTGTTGTGAATTTAGGTCTAAACTCAGGTCTTGCTGACCACAGTGAAAGAACCTGGTTTCATTAGGAAACACTGCTTGTCCCTTAAATGCATTTGCTACTTTGCATTTTAAGAATGATGTAGCAGTGGACTCTCTTCACTGATTTCTCACCATTTAGGAGGTCAGTGGCTGGTCATCCCTGTAGCAGGATCTCCAGGTGGAAAGATGGAAAGCACCTGCAGAAGGTGACTTATCCCATGAGTTTTTGGATATGAAGTTAGGGATCCTCATCAGAGGGTGCCTGTTTCCTTCCAATGACTATTGAGGGAACGAGGAGCACTTAGCCTAAGCTAGACCTGCGTGGGTGGGACGGACCTGTCCCGTGGAAAGGAAGGAGGGTCGCATGAAGGTCCTGGACCATCCAGCTGGTGTTTGGTGAAATATTGGTAAGCGACAGTTTTACAGCTGTCTTTTCACTAGCTGAATGAAAGGATTTCAATTATTTTGATTTCAAATTAAAAAATATTTGCAGTTTTTTAATGAAAAGTAGTTTCAAAGTGAACAATTTATACTTTCCGTTCCAGCTCTCTGAAATAAGAGCAATGTAACATTTTCACAATTCCTTCTTCCTTTTTTTTCTTTTTTTTTCCCCTAAAATCAACACAGTTTTGGAGAAAGTAAAGAAAAGCTTTGGTTTTGTTGAAATTGCTTTTTCTTCTGGAAAAATGCTTTGTTAATTTTTTTGCTGGCTAATTGTAATAGCAATAATAAAAAGTCTTCTTCTGAGGCCATTACGTTTTGGTCATATAATCTGTCTCTACGTGGAAATGTTGATCAGTGTTTAAACATCGCCAAATTATACTTTAATTTCTGTGGGACTGTTTTGAAGTGCAAATCGGTGTTGGTAGAAGGCTGGTTTCTAGTGCAGCATAATGCTAGATTTACAGCTTAGTCTCTACATTTAATAGATAAAAGTGCAGATGCATTTTCCAATAATCTATTCGTCACTCCCAATAGGGCCTGTCATGTTAAAGACTTGAAAAAAGGCCACATAAACTCCTGTGGAAAGGCAGCCAATCTGAAAAACAAAAGTGTCATTTTTAATGACAGGACAGAGTCTAACTGAAACACTGTTGAATTTTTCCATTTTTATGAATTCTTATCTTGCCATTAAAAAAGAACAAGTGCATTTGAGAAAGCAAACGAGGCCACTTGTACCCCACTAAGACCCAGGCTATTAACTGCCTCTTTTGATGATGTACAGCCTGACTCTGTTGGGAGTTTGGCTGTGGATTTAAATGTTGAATTTAACTATGGTAAACATGTTTTGGTGCAAAGCATGTATAATAACAATTTGCATTTACATAGCATCTTTTACTTAAGGATTTTGCAATCTCTAATTAATTAAATCTGTTTCCTCCTGCCCCCAATACCGCTGTGGTACGGATAATAAATACAATTTTAAATCGAGCAGCCATGGCAGGAGGATTAAGACAAGAGGGTTCTCGTGCCCCTGCGCTGGTCCTGATTGCGGCGGGGCTGGGGCTTGTTCTGCAAACACGCAGAGCAGCCTCGTCTGCTGCTCAGCCCGCTCCGAAATGCCCTGAAAAAAACTGGGCATCAAACTGACTGCGCACAAGTGGGTGGAAAATGCCCCGCCGGCTCCACCCGCAGCGTCTCCCACTGGTGTTTGGGTCCTGGGGACGCTCACCCACGGCCGTGCCACCGCCGCGGCGGCTGGGGCTTTGGGTGCGCAGAGCTGGCAGGGCGGCTCGCCGCCTCGCTGCTTTAGGGTGTCAGCGGCCAATCCGGTCCACAGACGGCATTTTTCCCTGCCAGTGAAATCTGTCGCAGATCTCCAATTTGGAAATAATAAAAAAAAAAAAAAAAAGAAAGGAAAACACTCCAGTTAGCATAAGTGCTTCCTAAATTGCTTTTTTTGGCCTGCAACAATAGCAAAACATCTGAGAGTGTCTGTGGAAGCCACCAAAACGATATTTCCAGGTGGGGAGAGGGACGTGTTGGCATCTGTGCGTGTGCACGGCACAAAAATAAAGACTAGCAGCAGTCTGAGTCAGGCTACAGATATCGTTTCTAGGATGAGGGAATTGTTTTGATGACAGTGGTTGAAGACACCTCCAAACTTGCTACACCATGGATGGTAGGTGGCCTTAGTTGGCCAAATATGAGTTACTTCTCATCTGATACCTGACCAGTTGGGAGATTCCATGTATTTACACGGGGGACAGTGAGTTGTCAGACCAGCACTTTGGGAAGTGAGTAGAGGGAACGGTAAAACAGAGACAATTGGAGGGTGATGTGCACCGCGGGGCGATGGAGAACGTGCCACGAGGACGCTTGCTGTCTGCCATTAGCTCGCACTGTTGTACCGTAGCCTAGAAATAGGAACATGCCTTTTTTTTTTTTTTTTAAATCTAGGAGAAATCTAGGAGGGCTCAAGAAAGAAAAGCTGCAAAGTGTAAAGTGTTCAAAATCGCATGAGCAGAAGGCCCGGTGGGTGATGCTGCCTCCGGGTGCTGAGCAGTGTAGGTGCTTCCCGAAAGGCTCGGCTCCGAGGAGCCCTGCAGAGCTCAAGGGGACGGGCTCCCCAGCTTCATGCCGTGGTCTTCGGGTAGAGATGGCTTCGGCGTAGAGCCGGGACCGGGTGCGAGCGGGTGCTGCCGGAGCTCTGACAGCTTCATGCCACCCGACGGCTCCTTGCTGTTCCCAGCCGGGAACTGACAAACGTGCCCATCGCTGAGCCAGGGAAGAGACAGCCAGAGGATCCAGATGTTTTAATGATGTTGCAGAAGGTTTTGGGAGAAGGGGAACATCTTCTGCCACAGAGTAGGCAGGAAAGCTTTTGCTTATTTTCCCTACTGTCTTCTTTGAAAGAGTTCTTCCTGTAGTTCTGGCCCTGGAAAACACTGTGTTATCTATGAATAGAGATTTTATAAACCTATTTGGGGCTTTTTTGTACGGGACCATTGTTTCTTTATGACTTCATATTACATCAGGCCAAAAATGTGTGAATTTCAGGTTTTGATGTCATTTCTCACAAAAATGTTGAACAGTAATGAAAAAAAAGAAAAGAAAATGCAAAAAGCAAAATGCAGTGGGAAAAGAAAATGTCGCTGGCATTTCTTCAAAATACAAGTTGCCTGGTTTTGAGCTGCTTGATGAAACTGGCACATCTGCCAACAGTGGGGAATATCGCTTGCAGAAATCCCTTGGGAATCAGCAGGGACAGGGACTGCCTGTGCTGCCACGGACTTGACACCTGACTTGGGATTTTCACATAGATGTGGCTGAAAAGTGAATTCAGTGAGGGCATGAAAGGAGTATCGGGGTCCCACTGGAGTTTTCCTTCTTTTCATCGTACATTCTTTGCAACAATCTAAATTCCTTGAGCTCAGCTCTGTGATGACACCATACCTTTTTTGAGCGCTAACTCCTAAAAAAAGGCTTGTGCATCAGCAATTTCCTTCTAAAGAGGGAACATATGTGGGTTATCCCCTCCCCAGCAGGTTTTGTTTCTGGCATTTGTGGGTCCAGACCTGGTGGCCTCCTCCGTGATGAGCATCCTCCGTGGGAAGGCTGGTCCTAGACCATCGGGCTTGAGAATTTGCAGGAGGATGGAGGGTTTGGAAGAGCGTGGTGGGAAGCCAGCAGATGCTGCTGCAGCTGCAATAATTGCAAAGTCCGTAAGAGGTGTGGGATATTGGGGGATGTGGATGAGACTCCCTTTGTCAGCAAATCTGTTTTTTGGCGCTAAACAGAGGGCTGGCTTTTGCTCCTTCTGTCCTTGTTAATATTGTAATAAAGATGGAATATGGACACAAACTGTTCCCAGGCACTGATGTGGTCTTGAACAGGTCTGGTAGCTGTTCACTGCCAAGCAGAATTGTGTCCTGTGCTGCCTGACCTGCCTACGCTAGCCAGTACAGGCAGACCCAAATGCATCCCGGTCCGGCTTGGTCCCACGCTGGCGCAGAGACAGCCAAGCTGGTGGGGTAGGCACTGGATCAGAACAAAATGTGACCTGACCTTGCCAAGCCAGGGCTTCACCCAGCCTAGCCCGGGTGGCAGAGCTGCATCTGGACCCCGAGGTGGCTGGGGAGCGTTGCCTTGGATCGCCCTGCCGATATCTCCCTGCGGAGCTGCGCTGGCTGCTCCCCGGCAAGCAAGGGGCAGCCGTCATACGAACAAGCGGGCGCTGGTGATAAACTGCATGGCAGAGACATATGGGACAAGTGTCGTATATGTCACGCACCGTACATACACGTGTGGTGTGGAGGGGTGCAGAGCTGTGCCTCTGCTCTGTGTGCCTTTGCCTGCGGCTGCTGGGGTCACACCAGGAGGTGCTCTACGCACCTTCCACATCCTGCCCCGGAGCATCCCCACGGCTTCGTCCGCCCTGGAGTAACCAGTGTTCACTCCGCAGTCACATGTTTGTGCAGCGACCTCGGCATCGCTGAGCCCGTCCGCCTTCCCCAGCGCACGAGAAGTGCAGGCAGCTGCCGTGGCCTCTCGCTGTGAGGGTGCACAAGGCTGCGGGAGGCACGTCAGGTCTTGTGGAGGCGAGCAGAGGTAGGATCTCCACCTCACGGCCAGGCGCACCCTTGTCCATTGTATAAGGGTTCATTGCTGCTTAACAGGCTCAGGGATGCACTGCTGCAGGCTGCTTTGTGCGGCTTGCTGCTCAGGAGACAAATTTTCTCTGTACTCTGTCCAGGGTGTTCACCACCTGCAAGTGTCGTCAGCCCAGGTTTTGATGGGAGAAGCTCTTAAGTTATGAGTGGGATATTGGTGGGCCCTTCTGTGACATGGATAAAGTAGCTCTGTGATGCTCCTTGGGTGTGTTACAAATGATGGCTTTGGTACTGAAGCAGTGGCGAAGTGGACTCGTCAGTGCCTTTGAGCATGGTGTGGACTCAGTAAAACCTCAGCTTGTTGAGGCGGTGGTGGCTGAGAAGCAGGAGGTGGCCCTGTGAGCCCTGACGTGGATGCCTGCGGTGTGCCCACTGCTACCCTTCACCCGCGGTCCACCGCTGGGCTCATCCACTGAATCTCATCGCCCTTTGCCTGCGGCTCCTGGAAATGCACCCGTCAGCCATTCCCTGGGAGCGCTGCCTCCCCAGCAGCTCGGCTCCCTGCCCTGGCCAGCGTGTGGTGGGCAGCGGTGCCTGTCCCCGTGCTTGGCCCCTTGGAGTGATGCAAAGCACCAGTGATGCTCCGGTGTGTCATGTCACCCGAGGGTTCGCAGACAGCGGGGTCACCTCTGTGTGTTCCCCTGCAAGGGTGTTGTGGTTTAACCCCAGCTGGCAACTCAGCACCACGCGGCTGCTCACTCACTCCCCGCACCCAGTGGGATGGGGGAGAGAATCGGAAAAAAAGTAAAACTCGTGGGTTGAGATAAAGACAGTTTAATAGGACAGAAAGGAAGAAAATAATAATAATGATAATAATAATAATGGTAACAATAATAATAATAATAAAATGACAATAATAATACTAAAAGAATTAGAATATACAAAACAAGCAACGCACAATGTAATTGCTCACCACTCGCCAACCGATGCCCAGTTAGTTTCCGAGCGGCGATCTGCCCCTCCCAGCCAACTCCCCCCGGTTTATATACTGGGCATGATGTCATATGGTATGGAATATCTCTTTGGCCAGTTTGGGTCAGCTGTCCTGGCGGTGTCCCCTCCCAGCTTCTTGTGCCCCTCCAGCCTTCTTGCTGGCTGGGCATGAGAAGCTGAAAAATCCTTGACTTTTAGTATAAACACTACTTAGCAACAACTACAAACATCAGCGTATTATCAACGTTATTCTCATACTAAATCCAAAACATAACGCTGTGCCAGCTACTAGGAGGAAATTTAACTCCATCCCAGCCGAAACCAGGACAAAGGCGTTGCCTGCAGACCCTCATCGAAGTGCTCCCTTCCCATGGTGGCCGCTCCCAGGTCCCCTCGCTGCAGCAGACCTCTGGGGGGTCTGTGCACCAGCCCCCCCTCCCCCTGGGGGGGGACGCACGGTGAACCCGCAGCCCCCGCAGCGGGGAAGGCACCATTGCTGCTGCGGAGATGGTGCTCCAGCACAGTGTCAGCCCCCCCACGCTTACCACCCTTCCTCCCGCCTGACTCCGGACCTGGCACCTTGGCAGCACGAAGGTGCCGTAGGCAGCGGGGACCCGGCGGTGGCACCGTGTGGGGATGCAGGGCTGGATAGGGGTGGGGAGGCAGCGTGGCATTCGGTCACCCCTCCAGGACACGGTCCCAGCCTCTCCTCCCCCATGGACCCCTCGGGGTGGTAGGGATGCCACGCAGCTTTGCTCGGCATCACATTTGCCCCGCGGAGAGCAGGGCAGCTCTGCCCCCGTCATCAAAAGTGCTGTCCTGAAGGGACTCTTCTCTGACCTTTGTAATTATTCCTGTCCAATCTTTCTTCATGTTTTCTTTTAATTATTTTTCCCTTTCTTCTCTCCCTCTCTTTTTTCCTCCCTAAAACTCCACCACTCCTCTCCAGTGTATTAAGGATGTGAGTGAAATTGATGGCTGGAACGTCTCAAGTCTTTATGATGATGAATGACTTTCACTGCCAAAGCTTTTATTGTCTGTGATTTGGGAAGAAGGGGAGCTGATTTATCGCGGCCGACTGTCATGCCATTTAATACAGTTATAAATCCTGACGCCATGACGGGCACCGTGGGCTGGGGACCTCCTCTGGCCACTCTCCCATCCCCCCTTTTGTCTCCCTGCTCGCCGTCCACAGCTGTGCTCCTCGGGGGGCAGCAGGCGGGGGAAATTTGAACTGGGAGCTCCCACGCGGAGGGTGATGGCCGAGGGCTGGGCAAGCCCTGAGCATCTCACCCAGACCCGGGCAGGCTGTGTGGTCCCCCACCTCTCAGGGCGGGTGGAGATGCCCCACAGCCTGGCCCCGGGCACCACTGCAGCATCCCCTGGTGCTGACGCTGCGCTGGTGGGGCTGCTCTGGTCCCGCTTGAACGTGGCAGAAAGGGGAATCTCCCACCGTGGCTTGGAAGCAAGATCCCGTCAGCTGCTTTTAACGTGCAGGAGCCCTCAAAAAAATGTGTTGGTTAGTGTCTAAATATCCTAATTGCGTTTTTTAACTGCATTTTAGTGACCCTGGTGTGATGAGGCAGGGCACCTGTAGTTTTTGCAGGCAGTAGCAACGTGGTGCTGCCTCCTATGGCTGATGTTGCCGTCAGCTGGCAAAGCTTTTCCTTCCCCGGGTGTCAGGGAGGGACGAGTGGCTGGTGGCAAAGCACAGGCAGAGCGCAGGCAGAGCCGGCTCATTGCCTGCATTGCTCGCTCGGCAGCCGGGTCCAGCCACGAACCCCAGACTAACCGGCACTGGCACAAATGGCATCTGTCGGCGGCGGGGAGAGGGCGGCCACCCGCTTTGGCCAGAAGAAGCAGCCGAGGCGGTTCCTGCCGGGGTGCCGGGAAGCTGCATTCAGTGTCGGACCTCGTCGTGTCAGGGAAGGTGCAAACCCACAAAACGCCGCCAGAGCCACGTCGCCGTGTAACATCCGTGCGTCGGGCTCCGCACGCACTGGGGGCGAGGCACGAGCCGCACTGCGGAGAAGGTGGAGGGGCTGCGCGGTCATGTGGGGACGCCACGTTTTTTGACAGAAAAATCACATTGGAGCATTTTTGGTCAACCCGATACTTTCCTGGGCTGCGATGAATTGTGTTCACTGCAATATTAAAGCTTTTCTGGTGCTTCATGCTGTATGGGAGTCGCAGTTCCACATCTCCTTCCATCCTCTGGTCTGAACTCACTGGAGGACACTTTGCATAAAGTAATCCATACGTTTATTATTTTCTGAACTACCTGGTGCATCAGTTGAGCTACACATCTGGCTACGTTATAGGAGATGCTATCTACCCACCAGGCAGCTAGGAAAGAGATGGGACTTGAAAATAGGAACTTGGTCCTGCTGCTTCACAGGGCAGATGAAAAATGCAATTTTGTCTTAACGTGATTTCAAACAAGGCGTTTCAGGTTCTTTCAACTAAAGAGAATAAAATTTTTCAATCTTGACAATTAAAAATATATTGATGGAAAAATACTGAAACCCAAGTACGTCAGCATTTCCACAGCTTCACTTTTTCCATCACAGAATCCAGGTAAAATGCCTGATTTCAGCTTTTCATCTTATTCCAGGATAAAAATAGCGTTATTGAAATATCAGAAAAATCACACTTGGGTTGTCGATCTAGACTTTGTTGAGCCCTAATTAAGATGTTAAAATCTAGGGTGTAAATATTTTTCCTGTGAGGAGTAGAAAACTGCTGATGACATTAGCAATGATCCTTAGATTGGAAATGTCTCCATCTCAGATTAATTCCAGATGCAGATCATAAATATTGATTCTTGTGAGATGGAAGATTTCAGCATGGGTTTAACGTCTCGGCAAAACAGACCGGTGGAAGCTGTTGGTGTTTTTCTTCCCCTCTGTGCTTACCTAGCAAGCTAAACAACTGATCGCCCTCTTCCCCTTCTTGGATGCGCTGGTGGGCTGCAGGGTCGTGCCCACCCGTGTCGGTGCTCGCAGGGCTCCCCTGCACTGGGAGATGTCTGTCTGCACCGGAGCAGGTGAAGCCCTGGGTCGTCTGGCATCTCGCCAAGCTTTGGCAGCCCCCGGTACCCCGTCGCCGTTGGGTGCTCCTGGCTGTAGCGTGCCCTGCGCCAGGCTGGACGTGCCGTGGCCCCGAGCGGCGATGTGACCGGCCGGTGCGTCGTCAGTCTTTGGGGTGGGCGTTGGTGAAGGGTTTCAAGGGGCCAGCTTGGGGCCGGCAGGATTCGCACCGAGGCAGGTTTGCATGGCTCCTGGGCTTCTCCTCCTGCTCTCACTGCTCCCAAAAGCCCTCTGGATGTCACTGCTGTCCTTTGCAAGGCGACTGGAAACCCAAGTCCTCCTCTTTCGCCTGGTCGCCTGGCTGGGTCCCTCTGGGCTGCTGCCAGACGGCCTGCCCGCTCTCCTGTGCCGGGCTGGGGAGCACGAAGCCCCTTCCCCACTTGCACCACCCCAGCCCACTGGGTCATGGCAGGGACCCGGGGCTCGGCAGCCCACCAGCACAGGCTTGCCTGGCTTCTGGGACCCTCCGCAGGCCCCCTCGGAACTGGAGGCAGCGTCCCCCGAGGTGCCGGGCTGGGAGGAGGAGGTGGGCTGCCCTGCCCGCGGCTCCTCGCCCGCCACTGGAGATGCTCCGGAATGCCGCCTGTACTGGCAGGGCCTTTTTGGGGAGGTGGCCGGCAAGCTCATATCACAGCCTGGCATCCCCCAGGTAGCGGCAGCGGTGGCCACCACCACCGTCCTTGGATGCTCTTCAGGCAGCGGCCGTGGCGGCGGACGCAGGTGGAGGGGCCGTCACCGCGCCTTTCCTCCAGCGCTGCCGCAGTGCCGGGGAAGGTCCCGGAGGTGGCTGCCGGGTGCGCTGCCTGGTACAGGCAAGGGAGCTGCCCGAACGCCGGTGCACCTGTGCACTGCTATGTCTGAATTGCCTATGGACAGTGGGATCTCTTGGCCAGGTCTCTGGAGTAAATCCTGCAGGTCTTAGCCCTAATGAAGGATGCTCTCCCTTGTGGGCAGCTCCTCCGTCCTCAGGGCAGCTCCTGGCCTGAGCAAAGGCTTTGGAGGCAGGAGTGAGTTGGAGAACAGGGGGTATGGGGGAGCACCCACCCTCCTCAGGGCTGGCTTTGAGATGCGTGTCTCTTTTGTTAACTGCTAAATATTTGCTGAACGGGCTGAACGTGTGGGGTTGAAAACGTGCTGGATTTACATTTCTTGAAGAGGGAGAAATTGGAGGCCAGCCACCTCTCCCCATACATACCCATTAGTTTTCAGGAGCATCTATGGCTCCACAGTAAAATGCTGCCAATGCTCGTGTTTTCATCCTGTAGCTCTTAGCATTTTTTTTTCTTGTAGCTCCAGTGTCTGGAGTCCTGTTACAGTGAGAGGAGTTTGTAATTCTTTACAAACTGATAGCAGCTTTCTGGTCCTCTTGGTTGCAAAGAGAGGCTAGAAAATAGCTTCTGGGTGTAGGCAAAAATTCAAACACTGGAAAAGAAACAAAGGGAAGAAATATTTTATTTAAACGTCTTGTGATAACTCAGTCTCTCTTGCGATTTTTGTAGTGTATTGAACAGCCAGCTCTGCATCTGCAGGAACAGGGATCCCTCAGATCACAAACTTTTTGAGCTGCCGATCCTCTTGGTCATCTTGCAGCTTTCCGGCAGCACAGTGATTACTGTAGAGACAGTCTCGCAGAGCCTGCTGTGCTGCTCTTATTAGAAGTATTGCTGTGCTGCAGAAAGGAAACAACAATAAAGGGAATATGTTGCTTCTGCATGCGTTAAGAGCACTGATCAAACCACATGAGATCCCATTTCAGACATAATGTGCATTGGAGGGCAAAATTAGATTGAGAAGTAAATGGAGCCTAAAATTTCCATAGCTTTATTCGTCAGAAAGCTGTTTCATTGCGTGGTTTAATTCTCCTAGTTCTTTCATTCATTGCATGTAGCGTGCTGGCTGGAGTACATTTTAGAAATAATGGGATGAAAAAACCCCATCTTTAATTTGGCAGTGGTTGTGAGGTGTGTAAGGGCCGTTCAGACCTGAGATGAGAGGGGATATGAAATGCAGAAGCGTGTTACTCAGCAGCAGAAAAACAGCCAGACTGGCACTTTCTGCATTTTAGCAGGAAGAGGTGTTTTGTTTGGGGATTTTTTTTTTTTTTTTGGCTTTTGGTTTTGGTTTCTTTTGCATTTATTTAAGTTCTGAAGTATTTGAAGTTGGTTTTGTTATTTCTGTTTTAAAGTGAAGTTTCATTTCATTGCTGCTTGTAAAATGCACTGCACGATGAACTGCACTTGTCCAAAAAATAATATTTTCTAGGCTAAGATCTGCCATGGTGGTAAGCCCATTATTTTTATGTGAGATTTCTTTTCTCTCCCCTTTTAACATGTCTGTTTGACAGGAGGAGGCTAACTGGTCTCTCGGATAAGTAGACACATGGGGTTTTTTGCCTTTGAAGGCAACACTTGATGTCATTTCCAAACTAACGCAGATTGCCGAGCAGAACACTTGATGTGCAGCGAATCCCTTTTGAAACAGTGAAAACTGCAGATCGGTATAATTGGCACCAGTGGTATGACCGGAGCTGGAGCAGAAGCCTGTGCACGTCTCTGTCCCGTGTACGCTTTTGTGCATCCGTGCTTCCAGGCTGCATTTCCCTGGTCAGTTTTCCTTCCAGAGCCCATGGAAGCTGGCTTGGCTTCCCTCACGCTGCTTCATCAATTCCCACACGCTAACTGTCTGCAACGTTGCCTCTTCCCGTCTTGCATTATGAGCCGTGGAAATGCAAGCGGGGAGACGTGCCCGTTGCAGGCTGTTTTCAGCAAAGTCTCTGTCCCCTCCTTGCTGTCACCTGGGACAGAGGGATGCCAGTTCTCACCTCTACACTTTATCTCCACATAAAGAGAACGTGTGACCAGACCCGAAACTTGTTTGAATATCTCCATCGATTTCAGTGTTAAGTACGCGGTGGTCTCATCTTTGAGGTCTCATTTTGCCCACCAGCAGACCCCGTCCTGTCGGGGCCAGGACGAACCACCTTCCCCTGCACCTGAAACCTGGGGTCCGGGGAGATGCTTCTCCTCCACACTGGTGGAAGGACCGAGCTCCTGGACCGGCAGCCAGTGGGGGCTTAGCTGAGCTCAGGCTGTCAGGTCCTTGTGCCCCCGAAGCCCTTTTTGGGGTCCCCACCTCGGGCTGAGCACAGGCAGGGTCCAACCTCCCTTGGCTGCGGCAGAGCCCTGCGGACCCCGTGGCTGCCGGCATATGCTGAGCCATACTCACAACTGAGACTGGGGGGGAATGGGTTTTCCTGCACTGTGAAAATATTAAAGATTCTGACTTTTTTCAGGTCTGTTTCCTGTTTAAAAATAACCCCAGATTTGAGGAGAGTTTAACAACTGGAAGTAGTAAACAAGGTAAAAACAGCCCAGAGCAGTGTGCACCTCTTGTTTTTATTTGGACCACTTTTTGTATCTGTCCTCAGTAGCTTACATTTTACATAGCAAAGTCATTCCAAACTTGAAAATGACATTGTTTTTATTTTTTTTAATAGGAAAATCAAATGTCTAACACCTTCAAAGCTTCTCCCAGGAGCTTTTGGATTTAAAATGCCCAAATGAACAGCCTCTCTGCTTGCATAAATTCCAGATTTCCACAATTCAAGTTTTTTTTGGCATTTCTGTCTCTTAATGAAAAGGTTTCATTAAAAAAGGTCTTGCTTGGCTCTGGCATAAAGGCAAACTTGACATGGTCTGCCGCGTCCTCCTCGCCCTGCGCCGGAGAATGCCCCAGCGCCTGCCCGGCGTGCCCCGGTCCTGACCTGTGCAGCTGGGCACGCCAGCTTGTCTGCCTGCCCACACTTGCTTTGCTTTCCTCTTCTTTTTTCTTCCCCTGATTTTATTTAATGAGCCAACGTTGCCGACGTTGAATCAAGAGAACTGGAAGCGCTGGCTAGAGCCCTCAGTGGCTTTCAGCGAGGGGCCGCAAGCGTGCACACACACCGTTGACGGAGTGCAGTGGCGCTGGCAGGGACAGGCAAGACGCCCCGGGGTGGGACCCCGCTTTGTGCAGCGCTCAGCTCCTGTGTCGGCCCCGCCGCGCGCGCGGCACGCCTGCCGTGGCACCCTCAACCTGGAGATCATGGCTTGGCGACCTACGGAAGCCTGTGCACTTGCCCAGTGCTGCTGAGCCCCCTTGTTCTGCACTGATAAGGCATCGGAGCACGCTTTTCCCATGCATCACCACGCTTGAGCAAATGCTGGGTGCACTGGTGCTGGCAGCGGGGTGACCCTGGCTGTGGATGGGGTTTCCCAGCGGCTGCCTGTTCATCCCCACCTTCGGGAATGACTGTGCTCCTCAGTAATGGAGAGGTGCTCACAGGTTTTAAGCATGCAGGAACCGTGCAGGGATGAGCGCCCGTGTGGGACTTGCAGGCTGTGCCAGGCAGAGTGCAGCCTCCCCCGGAGGACCCTCTCCTGCGGGTGCTGCTCCAGCTGCAGTGGGATGCCCCGTGCTGCTTGTGCCCTGCTGCTCCTCTGCTGTGCTCCAGGCAGGTGTAGGAGGGGAAGGATCCTGCAGAAGGGATTTAATGGATGTGTTGATAAAATGCCTCCAGACCACCGCGTGTCCTCCCGCAAGGTCTCATCCTTCTCGTGCTCACCTCTGTCTGCCCTCCGTTCCTCTTGGTGCCCCCTTGATAGATGAAGCATCAGCGACGGATAGTTGTTCTCTCGGGAGTCGGTGGTGGTGTGTACCTAGAGTGCGGTGGGACCCGCTCCATCTGCCTGCCACGTGTCCCCACGCGTCCCCACGTCCCTCCACACACGTAGCTGGGCACGTGAGACCCAACCACACCGTGCCTTGCTGCACCCAGACCGCCGGCATGCCTGCTAGCCCCATGCTGAGCTGGATGAAGAGAAAGCTTGCAAGGTGTGAAGGTTTCACTTAGCGGGAGCCAGGGAAAGGTTAAATTATGCTGATGCATTTTAGTACATGGCTAATTGTTGGCCACACAAGAACTAGGGTAGGGGTGGGTTTTTGCAGAGACATTCTCCACGTAGGGTACCTTTTCCTAGTCTCCACACAGACGTCCCCTCCAATACTTTTTGTGCATGTGTGTTAAATGAGGGGTCAAACCGGGGAATTCTAACCTTGCATGTGTTACGGGAGGGGAAAGAGACCCAGGTAGACTCTGAAGATCAAGGTGGATGACGGTGCAGCTTAGCTTAAGTCTGCAGACGAAGACTTCTCATACTAGCAACTCTAAAAAGTACATGAAGAGCTGGACTGTTGGGTTGTTCATAGGGTGCAAGAGCTCCATGGCTGCAAGGAAGAAGGGACAGGAGTTTTATGCAGCTGCAGCCAAAAGAGATTGTCCAGAAGAGACGAGGGTGAGGGCAGAGCACTCTACAGCTCCAGGACTCTTGCTTAGAAATTGCAGAGAAAACAGACTGGAGTATTCGTCTGCACTTCTCCACTGCATTTTTGCTCTACCAGAAAGTACCGTTCTTCCTTCCTTCCTTTTTCTTTTCCCTGCCCTGCCTCTTTTTTAGAAGTGTAGTTGTGTCAATGGGAAGAGTAGCAGAGACACCTGCTATGAAGGGCAGCTCTGGACTCCTTCAGACATCTGCTGCTGCCTCGCAGATGAGGAGAAAAATAGACCCACATCTGCAACCCCTGTTCCAGCGCAGTGTGCTTAATCTGAATTTTATGGCTTTGATAGCAGATTACGGTGCCGTTGTCACAAGCCCTTGCAGCCCCAGTCACGGTGGACACTGCGCATTTCAATACCTCCTCCACTAATCTTTCCCCCACTGCTCCCATTCCCTGGCTGCTAATTTCACGCAGGCACTTAAACATGATGGATAATTGTGTTCTGCTTATCAATGTTTAATTTAAGGGCTGTTCCATCTGACCTGGATGCCCTCTGCAAGAGCTATGCCTCATTATTGATTTCATGGTCACACCTGTGACATTACCTGCTTTGTAGGAAGTAGACTTTGACATTCCTGTGAGGCTTTGGCAGCCCGAGCTAATTGTCAGAAGAATAATCGAGTCAGCAAAATCATTACAGGTGATCTGTGTGTTACCACTGTTTTATCTGCCTCTAATTAGGTGCAGGAGAGGTAACTCATCGCAGTAAGCATGCTGCACTAGGTTTGATGTCCACAAATAGAGCTAGATGAGCACAGGAGGGAAGTTATTCATTAACAGCGGCATTTCGGTGTGTCGGGGTCCTGTCCTGGCGGTGTCTCCTTTCCCGGCGTAACAGGGCAAGATGCGATCCCGTGGGTGTCGGCGGGATGCATCAGTGGGATGCAAAGTCCGAGCCGTGTTCTGGCAGGACCGAACACTGAGGCACGTGCGCAGCGGCTCTGGACCTCAGGCAGTAACGACGGAGGAGCCGCGCTGCTGTTGTACTGAGTGTGGAGCAGTGTTTCATACACAATAAAACCAGTTGATTTTTTTAAGACATGCTTGTGTCTGGTTTGGGGTGCTCCGCTGCCCCGTGCCGCTGCCCTGGGCAGACCCTGGGTGCGACGTGCATGTCCCCCGGCGGTGGGGGGAGCAGGAGGTGGGTGATGGAGCTCGTCAGGTCCTTTTCCTGCTAACAGGGGTTGTGTGTTTAGCCAAAACATTTTCTTTGGGATAATGATTGAACCAACAGGGTTAGCATTATCAAAATCTTCACTGGGCAAGGGAAGAGCTTTTCTAAGTGGGAGCTGGATTTTTCGGAAGACAAGTCAGTTCTGGTAACAGGTTTGACTGAAAGAGGCTGGAAATTTGGGTTTGCTTCCTGGAGATGAAGTGTCTGCCAAAACACCATCTCTGCCAGTTACTTGTTTTTGTTTTCTCTGGTGTTAAGCGAATGCATCCCTGGCTGTAAGGCACCGCTCCCTTACTTCTGGGCTAGCTGGTGCCTGGCGCGGCGGGGAGGCTGCCAAAGCCCATCGACAGAGAGAGCGACGCGTGCTGGCTCCTGGGGGCAGCGGGACGGTCCCCGGGGGTCCTGGCGGCAGAGCAGCACCCGTGCGGGTCCCTTCCTCTGCTACCGACGTTTGCGGGCACTTGGCAAAGGCAGTGCCATGTGCCAGGGCCAGGAACCGGACCTCAGGGGCAGGCACCATCCTCCTGTCGTGCTGTGGGATCTCGGAGGCTGTGCGAGGTCGTTTCAGAGGGAACACAGCCAAAAGCCAAGTCCGATCCGTCCAACTTGGCTGCCTTTTGGAATGGGTTTGCCCATTCTGCTGGTGCACTGTAGTAGTCATTAACGCAGCATCCCTGAGTGGGGATTCCTTGCGTGCTGGGGCTGCCGGGCGAGGGGCTGCAGACCCGCAGACCGAATGGGACGGTGCTGGAAGCGCCTGCCCAGCTCCTCACACGATCCTGCGGGCAGGGCACAGTGCACCAGTGTGGCGGCATCTCTTCATCTCCACTTCGCTTAGCATAAACCTGCGTTTTTAAAAGTTGTTTTCTGGAAAGACGTGAACAGTCAAGGTGAGGCAGCAGCCTCTGCATGGAGCCGGGGCGGGGGGAGGCTCTGCTCTGTGCAGGTGGGCAGGTCTAGGGGGGACCCTGCTTTGGGCAGGGGTGGAGAGGGTGTGGGCGCGTGAGATGGACCCTGGGGAGACGCTGGTCTCTGCTGGTGGAGCACCCTGGTGCTGGGCGTGACATGGGGTGCGTGCTACCTTGGGCGGCTGTTTCAGACGGGCTAACGCCTCGCGGTGACGCCTGCGATGAGAGCGGGCACGCACGGGGATTTCCCAACACCGCCGACCTGTTGGTATTGAATCTTTGTCTCTGGAGAGGTGGGATTACCCCATTAACCCAATGCACCGCCTAATCGTTGACCATGCTCCTGAGCTGATGGCAATTTCACGTCTGCTGTAAGCACGGAGTGGCGGGTGAAGGCTCAGTTTCCCTTGGTGCAGCCCACCGCGCGTCTCGGAGAGGAGAATCACCGGTCCTGCTATTGCGGAGGATGGTTCTGCAGCAGCAGCAAAGGGGCTCTGTGAGCCCCCTCCCCACCACCTGAACCCCCTGCATTTTCTAATGTATCCTTTGCAGTAATTAATTACGTCTCCAGTGGGTTCTTTTCTTTCATACTGTTACTGGCAATCAGTTAGATAAAGGGAAAAAAAACGTGTTGGTGCCCTGTGGTATTGAAAGTGAAGGGTTTTCACACTGTCAGGGTAATGAATTCTGCAAGGGTTTGAAGCACCTGAGCTTGGGGAAGTCCTCGTGTCATGTGTCTGGGAGTGACAACCCCCAGTGGTTAATTACTGCCATGGATGAGAGCAGAGCTCATAGCAAAATGAGATAATTTCATTAGTAGTTAAATTTGAAGTTAATTGGATTCACGTTTACACACAGTAGTATACAAAGACACACTTGGAAACGCTCTTTGCCGCCTTTTGATTTTTTTTTTTAAAAACGTAGATGAACTGAAGAATGCTTCTAAACTACTCCCTCTTCTTTTTCACCGTGGTTTGGAGACAGGAGAGTCCTTCGCTGCCACGTGCTGCTCTTCGCCCCAGCCAGCCTCGGGCAGCTTGTCCTGCAGCGGGGACATTTGCCGATGCCCGAGTGCTGCTTGCCTCGTCTGCTCAGCGCAGTGTTGCTGACCTCTCCTGCAGCTGGTTGCAAAATAATTTCTTTTGTGGAAGAAAATTACTTATTTGCACTTTTTTCGAGAAATGATAATTTGCTTTCAGTATGAGCACGCTGCCAGCTCCTGGTGAATGGAGGGACGGATATGTATTGCGTATCTTCTGTGTGCAGAGCCAAGCACTTTGATGTGTGGCTGCGCCCTCCGGTCCCGCAGTGCCAGTTGATATTGTTATTATTCAGCATCGTCATGTTCTGGGTTTTGGAGTAATGTGGGATGAATTCTGGCAGGGATATGCCTAAGACTGGAAATGTTGTGCAACTTTTCATCCCCGTAGCGAGCTCATGGTGGTTGCATACGTGCCGGAGCATCTGTAACACAGGTGTTTGCTCTGCTCCCCCCGACGCCAGCTGGGGTGCTGGTGCTCCTCCATCCCGTGGAGTGCCTTTGCTGTCCAGCTACGTGGTCCCCAGCCCCAGCCCCTCTCCAGATGGGTCTAGCTGGCACGGTATCGGGTGTTTTCAGTTGGATGTGTTCCCTCAGCCTGGGGCCTATTTGCAGGCGACCCCGCCACACACGTGCACGTCGGTGTGCAGCAGGCGCGGGAGCTGCGCTGTGCTGGTCCTGCACTGGGAAGCCCCAGAGGAGCGCGTGATCCCAGCAGCCCGGGCAGCTCCCTAAGAGCAGCAGTGGCTGCATGCAGGCTTGTCGGGGCTTTGCAGAGAGCTGGGACTCCAGACTGAGCGCTTTTCTTGGAGCAGGGGAACTGGGTGTCACAACCCTTGCAGTATTTCAGTGCCGGCGCTGTGCAGAGGCACCGTCTTGCAAAGTGGTTTGGCTGCTGGGAGCCCCGGGGGAGCCCTGGCTCCGTGGCATGGACAGTTGTGAGCTCCTGGAGGGAAGCGTGGTGCCCGTGCCTGTGCCTGTGCCCGTGCTATCCCCTCCTGTGCAGCTCCACACCATCACAAGGCAATGCTGATAACTGCTTGCTGCTACCTGCCCGCCCGAGGGGCTGCTTGGCCAGTCTGTCCTTGTTGTAGCACACCTGGGTGGGAAAAGTGTTTGAAACGTTACCTTGCTTACCATGCTGCAGCACGTTCAACCCGTTCAACCCCTCAGACCAACAGCAGCTCACTGAAGAAGTGGTGAACTTTTTTCTCCATTGGAGAGATGGAAAGGCTGAGACTTGGAGAGGGAAAGCAGCTTGTCTGTAGGAGTACTTAAAACTGAAAATGAGCTGCTTACCTCCGTCTCCAGGATGGAGTCTTCTCTAGTCATCTCGACCTCAGGTCTCTTCTGCTCTGCATCTTTGCTTTTCAAGGAGGGGTTATATGCCTGTATCTGTGTGATGCTGTGGCAAGGGTTGTGGAGTGCAGATAATCCCGTACTCACATTTTTTGTCCAAACACCACTTCTGGTGTTATTACTATTTTTATCCTACCTCCATCAACCTGCTTCAAACCAGTCTCTGGCTTAGTTGCTGTCCCGGTGAATGGTGCACTTCTCTCTCTGGCTTGTACAAATAGGATGCTGCAAGAAAGTGGTGTGCCGTGTGGCACCAGCGGCACGCTGCGTTGATGCGGTGGCAGCCCATCTCCTCCGTATCACGCCTGGCTGCTGGATGCTCTCCTGAGCCTCCAGAATGTGTTGACTCCAGCTGAAGGCTCCAGACCCTCACCTGCTGGCCTTGGCAGCCTGGGCCTGGCGTGTCCCAGGTGCTGCTGAAGGCAAAGGGATGGAGCTTCCCTCTGCTGGTGTGGTGGGGAGCATTGGCAGCAAAGTCACCTATGGAGGAGGCAAGAGCTTGATCAGATCCGGGCTGTGATGGGGGAAAGGAAGTGCTTCCCATCCTGTGAAGGACACTGCCAGCCTCACTGCATCCTAGTCGAAGAACGTGGACCTATTCCGCCTTCAGTAACACAAGCACGGTATACGGTGTGTGTTTTGAACACAACCTCCCTCGCACAGGTCATCTAGACCCTCTCCCCTAAGACATTTCTCCTCTGGGGCCTGGAGGAGCAATGGGTCCGAGCCGCCTTGCTGGTTCACCCCGTGGAGACGCTCTCCAGCGACGCGGAGGAGCTCAGCAAGGTGGCCCGGAGGAGGTGGCGGGGTGAAGGAGAAGGCAGGGTCTCCTTTGCCCTGCCGCCTCTTCCGGGCTGAACGGGCACAAGAGCTGCCGCGTGCTCCCTCATGGAGGCGTGCCAGTTGCAGGCCAGCAGATACCGATGAAAGTACTAGCTCTGCTGGGGCCGCCAGCCTCTCCATGGGGAGGCCGCTCCAGGCAAGACCCAAGGTATTTGGGTACTTCAGGCTTTAGGCAGTGGCCTCATAGTGTTGGCAGAAGTTGTTCTTGGAAAATGCTGCTAGGGTCTGCTCTGGTCACGCTGCTCTGTAGGCTGGAGCTGGCAGCTGAGCTGCTCTGTCCTGCACGACGCCAGCCCGGCGAGGCATGGAGGGAGGCAGCTCTGCCCACAGCCACCCGTGCCCCGTCTCAAACTTCAGGCATCTAAAATACCCTTAAAAAAGCCCAGACCAAAGGTACTTAGGAATAAGTGTGTCTTCAAGGACATCGGTCTTTGTGTCTCTGTGGCCTACTGCTAAAATGCAGGTGTTCATTTCCTCTTGGCTGCTTTGCTCAATGTAGGGTAGAACACCCTGGGGTGGAGGCTGCTTCTTATCCTCTGTTTGTGCCAGGGTTATTAATGTTTCTCTGAAATAAATTATTTCAATGCGGTTGAAACTTGCCAATATTGGAGGAAAATCTCGTGGAGGACAGAGATGCTCCACCCCTTTTTTTTGGGGTGGGGGGAAGCACATCGGATGCGATTGAGAGGACGAGGTGGGGTTGCAGGACTTGCGGCTGTGCCCTTGGTTTTTGCCAGCCCCCCCTTGGACCACCTCCCAGCCCCTGCCTGAGGCCTGGCTGCGGTGACCCTGCTATAAACATTTGTCGGCAGATGCCAGAATGTTTAATTTGAAAATGGGATGCGATGGAAACCAGACCAGACCGGTAGAACAGACCGTGAGTGGTGCTGTCTTGGTGTACGGAGGAGGTGAGATGCTGCTTTTCTTGGTGTCGTCAGTGGTGGCTACTTTGCTCAGTGCCCTTGACAATGATCCTGACCATGCTGAGTGTGACAGTGCCTTTGGAGAAAGTGAAAAATGTTGTAATATTTCAGTATATTGAGAAAAATTGTAGGGCAATGTTTTTTTTTTTAATAGCTGTTGGAAAGCGAGGACAGGGGAGTTGTGGGACAGGGCAGGAGGGGGGAGCTCGCCCACAGACCTGGGCACCTTTGGGAGACAAGGCGTCGGGCCATTCCGCGGTGACACCACACCGCCGAGGAAGGGAGGAGTGGTGGTGTCCCTTCTTGGGTCTACGGAGGGCTCCTGGATGGTGGTACCCGCGCAAGAGGTCAGGCTGTGAGATGCTCTTCTGCGGTAGGGACAGCCCTTAGTCAAGGGCTGGCGCTCCCTGCCAGTGCTGGGGGTGAACTTTGCTTCTGCGGCCAAATTTAAGTAGATCACAGATACTTTTGCCTTCCCTGGGCTGTAGAGATGGCATAGTCAGAGTTTAATTTTGTGCAGGAGAGAAGGAAGCAGGGCAGTGACGAGGGGAGAACATTTTAATCTAAAAGAGCCATTTTCTGCCTGCATTGAATAATTAGAATTCATGATGCCCTTCCGTAAGGGATCTGGCTTCCCCTTAGAACTGGAGAGCAAATTAATCAATTGTTTTGAATCTTAAATTCTTTCAGGATGTGGATGCACCATAAATATTCTGTAGGAAGGGCCTGAGAGGAACGGCACGCATCCCGATTTGTGGATGCAGAGTGCCGAGGAAAGTGGGGCATGTGCTGAGAGATCGCTGCAGCGATGCCCGCGTGCCAGGCGCTGCCGGAGCGTTTCGGCGCGGACCCCTTCGTCTGACGGGGCTGGTGGTGGGGGAAGCGGCCTTCGTGGCCATGACTCGGGGGTGGTGAGCAGCAATTTGCAATAACTCGCATCCCTGTCTCTCGTCTCATCAGGCGAGGTCTCATTTCTTTGATGGCAACGAAAAAAGAAAGATTTTTAAATTTTATTTTTAGGTCAGTTCGAAATGAAATCGTGGCTCAAAATCTCTGCCAACCAAAAAAGTTAAAAAATGGTTTTGGCTCATGGGAAGACGTTTAGTTTCAACCTCTCCAAGCTCTAGAGACTTGAAAAAACCGCTGTCATAGAATCACATGCCTACAGAAGACAACTTGAACACGAGAATCTGTGCGTTTCTTCTCGTCAGTGGTGCTAAAATCGACAAAGTCACCTAACTTTTCTTGTTGATTTGACGTGCCACGTTTTGATGAAGGAACCTGCGCCCGCAGTGATTCTTGCCTGGCTAACAAGCTGGTTTGGGCCAGCAGCATCTCGGAGCCGGCTGGAGCCCGAGTGGTCCCTGCCGTGCAGAGGTTAGAGGAGCGGGGGGCACATCCTTTGGGCAAGGGCCAGGGGCTCCCTGCAGCCCAGGGTCCCTTTCGCTTACCTGAAGTTCACACTCAGCTTTTCAGAGCACGGTGCCTGGCGCTGTGCCGCTTGCCTCTGAGCCTGCGGTTTGGCCGGAGGGGCCGGTCCCTGCTGTGAGGGTCTCCTGGCTCCTCCCGGCCTCTGGAGGAGCTGCTTGGCAGGACGGCAGAGGCGCCAGCAGCGCCGTCCCTTGCCGGGGCAGTGGCTCGGGCAGATCCCCATAGCAGAGCAGTGGCCTGAGCGGTGCGTGATGCTCACCAGGACGGGTTAGCAGCACCCACGTCCAGCTGCAGACCCAGCCGTGGTGTCCCAGGGCAGACGCAACCAGGCGCCTGAGCGCTCTTTGAAGGCGACTGATCCCTGGGTACATGATCTGCCCAAGGATGCTGTGGGAGCCCAGGAGAAGGTCATGGGTGGGCTCCGGAGTTCCCCCTGTGGTGAGGGATGGCTACTTGCTGGTGGGATCACAGAAGCATCCCTTTCTTCTGGCGGGCCAGACAGACAGCAGTTTTTCCTGAAATCCTGCTGCGGCAGTGGCAGCCTGCGGGGACGGCGGCTCTCCCGGGATCACCACGTGGGAGCAGGGTCCGGGCAGGGTCGGGACGTCACTTCTGCAGCGCTTTGCGAGCTGCGCTGTCTGCACCTCCCGTCTTCGCTCCGTGGGCAGCGACGTGTCCCGGGCTGCGCTGGGAGCTGTGCCTGGGAGGCGGGTGAAGAGAGGGCACCCCAGCCCGCTGGTCCAGGGGCAGAGGGAGATGGGGGACACCCCACTGCCTGCTTTCTGCCGGGTTATTTCCATGGAAGGCACGTGAGTACTTGCAGAAAAAGACGTGTTTCTGCGGTCTAAGTAAAGAGCACTACATCAGGCTGTGTCTGAGAAACTGACCCTTCTGGCACCATGGCAAACTATATTTTAAACTGTCTTCACGTCTCAATGTCTTGTGTTTGTTCTTTTTTTTAACTGGCTTTAATAAGAGATAAAAACAGTGTCCTGCATTGTATTTAGATCTCTGCAAACCATCAGCCCGTGCACTGTGATTTTCTGGAGAATTTTCTGGGAAAGTGTCATTAAGATCAGTGTTATTTCACATGTCGCTGTTTTGGATTTTACAAATCTGAGACTTGGAGGAACTTGGGAATAGGGGCAAGCGGCTGGAGTTCAGGCGGGCGTGTTCCTCTCCCTGCAGAGCTCTGCTCTTCCCCTTCCCATCTCTCACTTCGTCGGAGCTTTCTGGCAGCTTATAGAGAAAGCAAAAGTGTGCCTCCCCTTCCTGCCAGGCTGGAAATCCCACGCTGGTCCTCGCAGAGCAGTGATGACAAATGCATGGCTGTGTTCTGGGCGCTTGGGGAGATGTAAAACCGTGTCCGCTCGTCGCGATGCTCACGTGGTGATTTGTTGGTTTGATTCCTCAGGTCGCGAGCTGGCAAGCACAACCCTCCCAGGATACCCTCCGCACGTCCCGCCTGCCGGACAGGGCAGCTACTCCGCTCCCGCGCTGACAGGAATGGTGCCTGGTGAGTCTTCAAAACGGGGAGGCGGGGGGGGGGGGGGGGGGAATAAAAGGAAAAAGACAGCATTTCAGGAGGAAAGCATGGCACTCTGTGGATGCTCTGCGCTGAGGCGAGCACGAGGCAGAAGGCACAGCGCTGAAGGGGAAGGGGAGGTGTGTAGCGATCCTGAGTGAAGGAAGACCAGGCTCCCCAGCGCCGGAGGTAATCCAGCCTGTGGACTGCCGAAGCAAACCGTTTGCGCTGGGATGCTGAAAGAGCCCCCAGACTGCCTTCTGTGGAGCCTGGGGATCGCTCCTTTTTGGGCCGTGCCAGGCTCTTCCCGTTTGACACAGGCTTTGCTCTAACCCGCCTGTTTTTTCTCGGAACATGCCGTGTCCCTCCGTGCTGTCCCAGTGGTGAGGTCGCTGGCCCTTGGGGGCTGGACATGTCCTGACCTCGATATTTCTCTGTCCAAAAGTGTGCCCGTCCAGCTGACTCCTGGGGAACGCTGAGTTGTCCTCAGGACACCATATTTCTGTAATTTCCTTCCCCTTTTGGAGCCTCGCAGTGAGAAATGCCAGGTGGCACAAGCCGGCCGGTGGCCAGCGCTTGCCCGTGTGGCCAGTGGGTGCGGCGGGTGTGCAGGCGCCCGGGGCGGGCAGAGCAGGGTCTGCGGGCGCGTAATGTCATCGGCGCAACCCTCCGTCGCTGTCGGCGGCGGGTCTGTGCGCGGCCCAGGGTAGGACGGTGACGTGAGGGTGCTGGCAGCGAGCAGTGGCGGGGGCGCAGCGGTGGGAGCACCGAGCTGGGCTCGCTCCTGCCCGAGCGCTGGAGGTCAGATGCTGCTGGGAATCAGCACGTTTGTTTCAGCTTGAAAGAACTGCCGGGATTTGTCCCCAAGCTCTGCCGCCTTTGGTCTGGAGGTGACAGGCACTGCTGGCTATGAGGGAAAGCGGTATTCTGAGGCCCAAATACAGATGTTGCAAGTCATGAATCTGGTGCCTAAGTATCCTATGATTTGAAAAGTGGTGATAACTTGGGGGTTCTCTTTCTTTCCCCTATTACTTTCCAAGCCCTTCAGGTCATTTGAGCCAGGTCTTTGGAGTCAGCAAGGTCAGAGAGTTACTGAGGAAAATCCCCCAAAGTGGGATTTCATCTGTAATCACATGGCTCCGGGAGGTGGCGATTCAGAAAGAGATACTCGTAATAGCAAAGTGGGAGTTGGTGACAGTGATTTGACATCCAGGCTCTTTCGGGGTTAGTCTTTGTTACCAGCCTTGATTATGTTCTACAAATTGGGTTCTACCAGATGGCTAAGGAGTTAAGAAAAAATCAGCCATTTTATGTGTGTATTAGAGTTAGAAACTGGCTAGGGAAGTTAGATCGTAGGTCGTGTAGAAACCAATTTTTACCCACAAAGTGTAACCTCAGAAAGAGCTACTGAGGGGGTGTCAGATGCAGTTTGTGAGAAGTGAGAATAAAAAGTGAACACCTGAAAGCAAGTCTTGTTTGAAGAGAGCGTGAAGTTTGGTCCTTGTTTCATGCCGTTTCTCAAGGACACACACGCATGTAGACGCCGTTATTGGTACGTTTCTTCCGTCCTCAGCCAGGCCTGCCTGACTGCGACGGCACAGCCGACTGCTCACATCAGGTGAAGATCTGAACTTGCATCAGCTCTTTAGCATGTCCGCAAGCTCTAATCACACCCTAAAGCATGGGGAGCAGCAGGCTCGCTTGCTCGTGTCCGTGTCCCGGGGGGGGACAGACATCCTGCCCCGCTGGCCCCCTCCTCTCCCACCCAGTCCCTCCTGGGCTGGTTCTTCGCCGATGCCCTGAGCCCCCGCCTCGCTCCGGGGGCATCCTCCTGCTGAGAGTCAACATCTGAAAGCCCGGGTGCATTGGATGCGTCATTCCTGGCGAAGGTGGAGATGTAGAGGCTTTTAGAAACCTGGCGGGAATCTACCGCCTTCTTTCAGAACACCTTTCACTGAAAACCCAGCTGTGATCCCCAGTCCCTTCCCCAGCTAAGGGGAATACTTGCTCTGCCTTCTTTTTTGGGGAGTTACCAGCAGTTCAGGAGCACCTGCCAGGGTGGGATGGCAAAACTGCAGGACGTGGGGCCTGGCGGTGCTCAGCCGGAGGAGGTGCAGGGAGGGTTCGGTGATGTAGAGTCGTCTGAGCCGATTTTCCCGGGTAATAGATTTTATTTTTAACTACACATAGGCTTGTGTGACCCATTATATTGAATAACTGCACTGTTCCTCTCACTGGTTCCTTTAATAACAACCTTCTGCTCCAGCTAGTGTGAAGGTCAGCTGCAATTCCTGTAGGTTCTCCTTCTCATTTAAGCGAGAATTTGCTAACTAGCATCCAAAATACCTTCTCAATCCTTCTTTGACTCCTGTCCTTTGCAGGACCAGTTTCAGAGCCTTGCTAGGGAAAGCACCGCAGTCCCCGAGGGGCTGACCGTGAAGCAGGCGATGGATCTGGTCTGGTGCCGTTGGCACGTCCCCGCTTGTTCCAAAATGGCCAGATCGCCGTGCCCAAGCAAGGGCGCGTGTTTGTTATACCAGGTCTCAGGGATTCGTTTCACGACCTGCCGCTGCCTTGTTGTAGTTTTCGGAGCCTCTGCTAGAAATGTGCTTCCTTGATAAGATTTTTAATCGTTAGCCATGAATTTCTGCTCGTAATTAAGTAATTGTGTGAGTTAAGTGCTTAGAGACGTGGGAGAAATGTATACATGATAAGACACAGGCGGTGTTTTGTTGCATGCTTGTTGCTGCTGCCGTTGCTGGTGCTGCTGTGAGTAAACCCGTCCCTCGCCGCGCTGCTGGTGTTTGTCCCGCATCTGCTGGGGGTCTGTAGCGTTGCCTGCGGGGCAGGGGAGAACATCCAGCTCCCTGGCATTTCCAAGCTGGAAGCGGGAGCTGTGTGGATTCAGCTTCTTGCTCTGTGCTTATCTCTTCTCCAGCCCGCGCCTCTGTTCATCTGAACAGGAGAGGCTCCTTCCCCCGCCAGCCCCGGGTCCTTCCCTGCCTCTGCCACAGGCAAGGACACACGCAGGAACCTGTCCCCACTGCGTCTCCATGCCTGGCACAAGCACCTGGTCCATGCTCTTGCATCTCCTCCCTTCCTTCCCTGCAAAAACAGGGACTTGCCTATCGCCAGGGATTTTCCTTTTTTATGTGGCTTGTGAATGTCTGCTGTGGCCCAGAGAATAAATTAATCAAATAAGTTTTCTCTAAAGGAACCGAACAAGCAAACACGTGGCTTCGATTTCAGTACAGAGCTTTATGAACTGAGAGCTGGCATCGCTTGAGGCTCCCGTAAACGTGTTCTCTCTGCAGGTCACTGGCCCTGCACGCTTCTCCTGCCTTTTGGTGGCTCTCACCCCGTAAAGGTGACCAGAGAGGATCTCTCTGAGAGGCACGGGCAGTTCCAGCAGACCACAGTGCTCCGACAGCACAGGGCACAAGTGAAATGCTGTGGTGTGGACGGGGGGGCAGATAGATGGGAAAACAACTGGTTGGGTGGTCAAGCTCGGAGGTGGTGGTTAATGCCACGCTCCAGCCAGATGCTAGTAGCACATGCGGCACTGCAGGGTACGGCCAGGGGTCTGCCCTGGTTAGCATCTTCGTCCGCAACTGGGAAAGAGCACACCCCGTCAGGTTTTTGGATGATGCCAAACTGAGGAGTGCCGTCAGCATGCCCCACAGCAGGGCTGTCATGTGGAGGCACCTAGGCAGGCTCGGGGAGGAGCATGGAATCCCACAAGGGCAAACAGAAAAACCTGCACCGGGGAAGGGAGCACTTTGCAACAAAACGGGCTGAGGACTGGCTGGCTGCTTGGAGGGACGCCGGGGATGCGGGCAGACTGGGAGCGGAGCATCGGCCTGCAGTGTGCACTGGCAGTGAGGACGACCAGCAGCATCCTGGCCAGGAGCTGGAGGGAAGGGATTTTCCCCCTCACTTGGCACTCATGGACTCACGATGGGAACAGCGTGGTTTTGGGCCCCCCAACACAAAGAGGCAATGGGCATAAGTTGAAACAAGCAAGATGCGAACTGGGTACGAGGAAAAGCTTCAAACTTTTTGCCCACGAGGAAGGTCCAGCGATGGAAGAGGTCGCTCAGAGAGGCTGTGCAGTCTCCATCCTTGAGGGTTTTTAAGGCCAGGCTGGATAAAGCCCTGAGCATCCTGGTCTGGCCTCATTGCTGATCCTGCTGTGAGCAGGGTCTAGAGACCTCCCAAAGTCCCTTCCATCCTGAAATGCCCCATCATCCTATGAGTCAGTGTTTGGATTATGGCACCGCTGAAAATGTGCTGCAGAATCAGGAATTCATATGCTTCTGCCTGATACTGTGAGCAGAGATGGAGTCAATAAGCTGTTAACAGGAGAACAGGCCCCTCTCTGGAAAGCAGTGACGCCAGCAGTCCACGCAGGTGCACAGATGGGACAGCTCTGCTCGAGACCACAATCGCCATTGAACGACAGAGCCATGAATCCCCCTCGGAGGCCGGAGGGAACCGTACGGACAGCTTCCCTGTCACAGGGCAGTGTCTAATGTCTACACAGGGACTGGGAGAAATCGCCCTCCATGTTCCTCCTCCCACCTATGACCATGGTCTCACCCTGCTGCAGCCCCGGCGTGCCTGCTCCCTGCCCCCGGCTCAGCATCCCTTGTCCGCCCATGCTCCGTGCCCAGTTGCCCGGCTCGCCGCCTCCTCCGGGAGACTGAGGGTGAAAGGGGGAAGGCGGGTGGACGTGGCATAGAATTGGCGACTGTTGGTGAATATTCCTGGACGTGTTGGGAGCACGACAGCATTGTGTGGCATCTGTCGTGGGCAGCCATGGGGTCCCGGGAACAGCCACCGCCTGCCCACCGTCCTTACCTGCCCGCATCTGGGGCAGGGGACACAGCAGCTCCCAGAGCATCTTGCCCAAAGTGGACACTTCTCTTTAATCCTCATCATCTAGAGGCTTATGCCTTGAAGCATGGGAGTTTATATCCCTTGTAAATGTTTATTTTGTCTAGTGTAGCTCTCTGTATGTTCTCATTATCTATTTAGAGGTTTAATCCACTACTGATTCCTACTAAATTCGTGGTCTCAGTACCACCTCAGGGCATAGGATCCCACAGGTTAATGAGATGCTGTACGCAGAAATTATCTCCAATAATTTGGTATTATTGTTATTATTTGTTCACACTGTGATTGTGCCCCTAATGTGCTGCTGCTTTAGAAACATGGAGCAGTGTTTTCCTAGCAGCCTCCCCTTTGTCTCCTGGGAAGAGCAGGCAGGACTAAACCGCGTCTTCTCCATCCCATCCAGTACTTGCAGCCTGGAGCCTAGTGCCACCCGGCTTTGCTTGCTCCTTTCGAAAGAGGCAGCCCCAGGGCTGTTTGGCTCTTCTGATGGAGGTCGTGCTGTCTTCTCCTTGCAACTTCTGCTCTCTCTGCTCCCTTTACTACCTCGCATCTGCAGATTTGGCTTTAGGAGCATAGCAGCAGCTAGTTGGGAACACGTCACTGGGAAATGCAGTATTTGCAGGGATTTTACTCCGTGACCTGTGTGGGTGACCCAGAGCCTTTTTTGAGGTGAAGTGTTTGAAAGGGAGCGCAGCTGCTAGAGCGACGGTCTGCTGATCACGGATAGCACACCGTTACCATATTATTTCCCTTGCCTTTGGGAGGCTGGACCTTCTCTCCAGCACTGCTCCTCCTCCCGCGTGGGCTCTGGTGCACTGCTGGCTGGGGCTGGTGTGGTGACGGGGACCGGCGCTGCTTGCCTGGGGTCTTTTCTTGGTCCTCGGTTGCTCCACACACCACCAGCCTGTTTCCAGCACCGGGTCGGGTCTCTCTCCACGGATCAGTACTTGTGTCTGTGGGACTGCTCCCGAGACGTGTCTGAAGGTCCGTGTCCTCCCATGTGTGGGGAAGACGGTGGCCATCGGCCGGGGGACAGAGAGGAAGACACGAGGAGCGGTGCTGGAGCTACAGCTTGCATGCTTGCACTGAGGACCATCATCCCAGGAACTGTGTCCCATTTGGGTCCCTGCTGGGGCCAGGGCAGGGGGGGCTCACGGCGGGTTCCCACGGCTGGGACAGTGAGGGGTGGGCAGGGGCTTGGGCAAACCCGTGCCCGTGTCCAGCTTCAGCATCCGCTTGCCCTTGCTGTCAGGCTCACGGTGCTGCGGCTGAGCTGGAAGAAGGTTATGCTCAAGTAGCTATGATCGTTCACTTAAATACTTGTTCCCCGTTCTTGTGTTAGAAGTGCTGGGACAGCAGCCCCTGCTGACCCCCGGTTTCTGTTCCCCCCCCGCCCCTTCCCTCTCCCAGTCTCTGGGGATGGAGCCCCCACCCCCCACCCGTTCTCCCCTCCCTGGGACTGTCATTCACCCTGTCCCCTCCTCTCCTGGCGGGCCCTGTGTGCCGGGTGACAGGAAAGGGTAGACTGTCCGGAATAGTGATGCTGAAAATATAGTCATTAATGGGACTCTCGAAACCCAGATGTCCTTTCTGAACACCGGTAATTTGTTTTTAATGAAAAACCATGCAGTGACCCTGAACAAATGAATTTCCTTTATATGAAGTCTATGTGCAATTACCCGACTAAAGGGACCTGAAAACAGTGACATTCAAAACTGAGCTTTGAAAAGAAAAGCATGAAAAATAGCAACGGTGTCATTAGCAATCTTTTATCTAGGAGAAGATGCTAGTTCTAACGTGCAAAGCAGAAGGAGATGATGTTGGGAAACAAAACATGCGGTTTTCAGACGCATTTTTTCCTTGTGGCTAGCAGGTATTAATGCGGAGGAGAAGTGAGGTTGTGTGACCTCTCCCTGTCGGGGCTGTTTCTCCCACCTGAGCCTGTAAGGGACAGCACCCTCCCTCAACCCTCCTGAACCCAGCCGGCAGCGAGGGGTGCAGGGGAGCAGGAGGGCGAGCCTTGTGTCGGGGCGGGGGTCGGGAGGCAGCGGTTAGGATGCGGGACCTCCGGAATAAAGCCTGGAGGGATTGGTGGGGTTTGGTCCCCCCCGGCACACTGAAGACTTTAGTCGTAGTTATTTTCACGTGTTTATGTTATTCATGCTGGCTCTGCCTTTGCCAAAGTTTTGCGATAGCGTTTTGTAATCTCCTGACATGCAGAAGTAGATATTGGAAAGCGAGGCAGCTGGGAGGTAAAATGCTTAAAAACGGGGGCAGAGGAAGCGAATTACAGTATGTGGCATGACAGAGGGCATCGGTGGCACAGCCTGAACCGGGTCCTCCTCTGATGCACAGCACAGAGCTGGAACCGCTTGGTTACTTGGACAGTGATGCTGTTGTGGCCAGTGAAAGTGAAAGGAGAATCAGGGCCTTTATGCTAGAAGGACCTAAAGCAGATGAGGAATAAACCTTAACATTTCTTTGGCGAAGCGGAAAGTTTGCAAGTTACCTCCTTGCAGCCTGGAGGTGACTCCTAAGTCCATTTGCCATCTGTTCCACCTGCTTCATGCTGCTGTTACGGCGGGGATGTGTATCTCTGCTTGGATTATGGGCATTCACTTTTTTTGTGCCGGTATCGCCACTTTTTGCAGCTCACATAGCTCAAACCCAGCCGTCACCCAGTGCGCCCCAAAACCACCTTCACCCCCTGCAGATGCACACAAATGCACCCATGGCTGCCGCCGCCATGGCCAGAAGACCCGCTGCCAAAGGACAGAAGTATTGACATTTGGTGTTCTCTGGTTAAGTGAATTTACTGTTTTTTCCCAAGTCTAGGGCTGCTCCACAAAGGTGCCTCCCCACCCTTCTGTAATCTTGGAAGACAAATCCCGGAGAAGTTTCATCACATATGATGGAGCAAGTGATGTGCCATCACAAATATCTTGGGGCAATACCAGATTGCAAATCAACTGACAAATGGTTGCCTTAATTAATAATGAAGCAGTTAAGTAAATGGTATGCGTTTATCCGCTGCTCCTGTATGTTTTGAATGAGGGTCTGCCAGCATCTTGGAAGCCTGGAGAAACGTTTTGGTGTTCATCTCTCAGGAATGTAATTACCGCGCTTGCACAGAATATAGATAAAATTTATATTGTTTTCAATATGATGTTGTCAGATATTATTTCATTAAATTGATTTAGAAATTACGCTGGAGAGGGCATGAAGGTGAAATGTTGGGAAGCCAACAGCCTCTGGATCTGCTGTTCCCAAACCCGCCTTCCTCTTACGGACCCCATCCTCAACTGGGGTCAATTAGTCCCGACCCCCGACCGCCGAGGCTCTCTGCTGCTTTACACCAGCTGAGGATGCGGTCCCAAGTGTCCCATGCGCAGCGAAGCCGGTCCCGTCTGCTCTGCGGGCTCCCTCCGCTCCGGCCATAATTTCTGCCCCCTCCCATCGAGGTGAGACGCTGTACATATCTAAACATAAGTAAGCAAGGCGAAGTGTGTATAAACAAAAGGGTCCGTATTTAGGAGTGAGGAGGAGGAGAGAAAACATATTGTATTGCTCCACTCTTCGGAAATTTCTATGCATTTGTAATAACAAAATTACCATAATTTGCTCGTTAACGCAGCTAGATCAGTCAAGCATTGTTCCAAACATGCAGAGGCTGCTTCTCGCTCTAGGTCTGCCAGTGAGTTAAGCACGGTGGAAATTAGCATGCAAATAGCCCTAATTCGGCCGAGCTGTCAGATCCGCATTCAGCCGCTTGTTCCCTTTGAAATCCCTGACAGGAGCGGCTCAGGCAAGCCCACCCTCAAGTAGATCCAGCCAGAAGAGGTACCAAGGGGGCACCTCCTGAGTGACAGTTTGGCTACCTTCAGTCAAATCAATCAGTCGCATCAGCCGGCAGCGGTGCGCGGCGACGCCGGGGGGCCGCGGGGCAGGGGGGAGCGGTTTCCAGCCAGACCTCGATGCCGAAACCGTCCCCTCCCCACCCCGGGGATGGTGCCGGGGTTGTTTGGGGTTCCGGCAGCTGAGCGATGCCGCCCGTGGGATGGGGGAGTGCTCTGTTCATATACTGATTTTCAAGTTAAGCTGCTGTTTGCGGCAAAAAGTGTCGCTGTTGGGGGGTTTTTAGCGCTGAACGAAGGAAGCCGGGGTCTGTGGTCATTTCTTCTGGAGCCCTGCCCAGGACTCCTGGCTTGGCTGTGGTTACGGGAGCTGGCGGAGCATCATTGCGGAGGATGCTGCGCTGGGCAAAGCAGCGTGCGGTCGGCATCGGAGGGATGCTGCCTGCGGCACCGCGGCCGCCCGCCGCCCCAGTGGATGGGGAGGAGAGGGCTGGAGGCACCCAGCTGATGGCACAGGGCTCCGTCCTGCATCTCTGAGGGGGAACCGCGGGACCCTTCCAGCTCCTGTCTCTGTGCAGCACACGCAGAGGTACCCACAAGGAGACACGGGCAGCAGCTGAAAACAGAGGCTGTTCCCTGTTGATGGTTCATTCAGTGTTACGGGTGTGACGTACTGCCTGCCTTTAAGCAATACCGGTGATTATAAAAGCAACAGTGAGAATTTAAAAAGCCTTTTGTTGCTGTTTTTCAGGTTTTTTCGCTTTACTAAACGTTTTTCTGTCCCCTGCAAGCCAGTTGTTATGAGCCCCATTGTGCTGGCAGCTACAACAAACACGAGTCTCTGCCCCAAAATACCCGGAGCCAGACATTTAAAGATGAGGTGCTTGTAGATGAAATGTGTTAAAAGCTTGCCCTCTGCTCATTCATTGCATTAGCCCTGTAGGACCTGGCATCGGGAACTGCCCGACGTGGGGCTGGCTGGCAGAGCTCGCCCTGCGCAGGGTCCGTTCGCCCCCACCGAGGCAGCTCCCAGGGTCTCCTCTGGGCGCCAAGGACGTCCCCTCTGCGTGCGGGGCTGCAGGGTGCACCACCGTCCTCCTCCTCCTCCGGGAAGGCAGGAACAGCTTTACAAAGGTTTTTCTAACAGATCGTTGTCTGCCCGGCTCTCAAAACCAGCGGTGACAGCGGCTCCCCCGGCGATACGCCCCTGATGTGCCGGCGGTGAGAGCTCGGTGTCCAGTCAGGAGGCGGCGTGCCACGGGTGAGGTGTGCTGCTGCATCCTCTGCCCTCCACGGGTCCCCTCCCGTTTGCTCTGTTTTTGTCATTATTGGCAGCTGTCCATTGGTGGGAACACAATAAGAAAAAGTTAACTGTAATTAGAAAGCCATGAGGTCTAAATTAGTTCTGATTTTGGGAAGCCATGGTTTGGATTAGTGAAGCAGAGCACTGAAAAGCTGGTTAAGGTGCCTGGTGTCCTGAGCTGTGCACAGGCATTGCCCCTGAGGTGGGATAGCATTACTGGAGCTGACCTGGGCCAGCTCGTGCTTGCAGGGCTGAACTCAACCCACTTGCTCGTCATGAGCTTTCTAAGACCAGAGTAGCAGCCATGTGAGAGCACACAAAATGCTTTATCGTTTCTGAGCGTTCAGCTTTTTTACGCTTGGGTCTCCTTGTGTTATGTCAGTACCCAGAGTTTAAAAAAACTGGAGATTCCAAAAGCATCGCGGTTACGAACAGCAAGTTGCCAGAGCTTTGAGCACCGTGCTGTGCCCAGCATCTGCCCTGGCTGCCGGCGGTGGTTTGGGTGCTGGAGCAGCTCTGCGCCTCACGTGCTGGGTGTGTGCGGGAGCCGGACGCAGCCACCAGAATCAATCAGGCAGTTTCCTGACAAACCGTGTTCGACTATGAGCAAGCGCCGAGATCCCCAAAGTAAGCGGAGTGGAAAGCACTTCATGGCCCGCTGTGTCCGTGAGCAGGAGTGTGACGTGGCTGCTGTATTCCTGCTGCACCGCGCCGTGCGAGGAGTGCGTGGTGTCACCCCGAAGGCAGCCTCCGGTAGCAGTGACGGGAGAGCAGAGTCTGTATTCCCGTCACATCCGAGCTCTGCAAGCCCAACTGCCAAGCGCTTCGTTGTGTGGTGGGTGCTGGGGAGGACGCAGTTTCTTTTTCTCCCGGGCGTTAGACCCTGGCTAGCCCATCTGCCGCCCACGCTGAGCACCCCGTGGAAGGCTGGCTTCTCGTGTGTCATCCCAAGCCTGGGTTTCTGTGTATGCTGAAGGATGTGTCTGGCTCTGGGTGACAGCCTGAGGCGTTTGATATCTGCCCAGCTTCGTGGTGTTAGGAAGCGCTTTCCAAGTTGCCCTGCGATGAACTGGATGTCTCCTGCTTCCAGCATTTGTGTGGCCAGGGGAGCTGGAGACCAGGTCCTGCACCCAGGCAACCCCGGCTCCCCGCACCCTCCCCTCTGCTGCTGCAGGATGACCTGTGCAGAGGTTTTGGGGGAGTTTACAGCCATTCTCCTGCAGAGCGTTATTTCTGAATTCAGCCTTTTTACCACTCAGTGGACTGGTTTTCCAAGACCGTAGGCTTGATTTCTGTGTGATGATTGCTGGAGGGAGTTTGCTTGCAGTCAGGACTGTTGGAACATAGAACATCTGCCCTGTGGTAAACTCCAACGCTCAGAACTGATGTCTATGGCACAAATTGAAATTAAATATTTTGAGAATTAAGTATTCTCTTTCCAGGAGTTTCTGGACACATTGAGACTTTGTCGAAACAAGTGAAAATGCCAAGACATTACGATAGATTGCAATGCAGTACGATGCAATGTAATATGATCGGTGCAGAAGAAACAAAATGGGGTAATGGAAAGAAAACCAAATTAAGTGAAAAATTTTAAGCAAAATGACACGCCTTAGTGAAAGTGTTTGTGTTGGAAAACTGTTGTGTGTTCACCCGTGTTGGGCAGGTGTAAACCCCTGCACAGAGGGGTGCAGGTGGGAAGAGTCTGAGGACATGTCTCCTGCGCACCCTGCTCACAGGCTGTCTGGCTGTGCCAGGAGAAGAGGGACAGCCCGGATGGGGAAGTGAGAAGTCTCCAGAAAGAAAGATGCATTTGCTTATTTCTAGCAGCAAATACGGCACTGGGGCACTTTGGTTGCAAATAAGTCATCTGTCATCTATGACTGCAGTAGATTTCGGATCAGGCTCTGTGCTGACTGCAGAGTAAGCTGGGAAATTTAAATGTAACCCCCTTAATTCCTACATAAAAAGACTAAAAGCAGCACTCTGGTCCTGAATCGATGTCTGTTTAGCAGCTGATGCACTAAATCCCATCAGTCTCAGGTAGCAGCAGCAAAGGTTGCTTTGCCACAGAGACCCTTTGTCACAGAATAAATAACTTCCAAGCATACACGGATGTTTTACTTAGATGGAGAGGTGTGCACAGACTCTGTAGTGCGATAAGCTGTGCCCAGGTGGGAGAAGGGCTGCTTGCTGTGTCGGCGAGAGGCGCTGGGCACGGGATGACGATGCTACCCAGTCTTCTCTTCCTCCTGCCAGCCTCCTTCAGCACGAAGGAGCCGCCTCAGCCCAGGCTGTCTAGTCTTTGATCTTGGACTTTTACTGAAGTCAGGAAACGTAATGCCAGCCCTCGGTGAGGAGCCTGGTCCTGTGGTCGTGTGCCCTGGGCTGTCGGGACGTGTGAGGAGCCGTGGGTCCCCCCAGGGGATGTGCCCCGGCAGCCACGGTGTCCTCGAGCATCAGCCCGCTACGCGTGGGAGGAGACGCCTCGTCCATCATCCCTTCCCCACCACATGTTCTCTTCCTCGGCACAATTTTTGGCTGATCAGCTGGATCAGGCCAGGCTAAGCAGCTGCAGACATTACTTGGAAATAGCTTTGGCCACAAAACGTTTGCCAGCAGAGCATCTGTCCTGCCAGAGGACCGAGCTGCCGCGCTCCCAGAGATTGACCTGAGATCGGCTGACATGTTTTTTCTCTGCATTAAAAGGATGACTGTAACGTGGATGTGGTGTAAAACCAAAGCAGTGCTGTGAAAATCAAGTGAGAAATTAGCTGTCTTCTGTCACTCAGGCATTCATTTGCATTGTGTTTGGTGTCAGAAAGAAAAACTGACATCTCTGCTGGGGCCGTGTCTCTGTATTTCAGAGCTTGCACAAGCTCCCCGCGATGACAGAAAGAACCAGAGGGGGAAAGCAGACCCTGCGGACATGCCAAAGCGCCAGTCCAGGGGTGGCTGAAGCCTGGAGTCCAGCTGAAAACCTGGTCTTGCAGGCAGAAGGGCTAAGATGCTGAGGTTTTGAGCGGCTCAGCCGGGAGCACTCGTCCACGCAGGGGGTTTACAGGAGGACAAGAGACTTTTCTGTCTGTTGAAGGAGCTGCCACCTCGGCAGAAAGAGCAGGACCCGGCCGTCGCCTGGCGTAGCCGGAGCTGCTGGCCCAGTTCCCTGCTGAGCTGTGGCCGGCCGCCCGGCGTGGTCTGACACGGTCAGCGAGGATGGGGACATGAGCGGGATGCCCGAGGAGATGCCGGTGTGGGAGGATGCTCCCTCAGCCATGCAGATGCTTTCCTGCCCCCGTTCACACCTGCGTTTGCAGATAATTAAAGACTGCTTCCGTGTCAGCAGCAACGTACCTTTATCAAGCTACCAAAATGCTTAATTTCCAGTCTTCAGTTTCCACACTGTAGCTATGTTATTATGGCTCGTAACATTATACCTACTTCTGCTACTAGCTAAATTACTTGTGTAATTCCTGGAAATAACTACACATTACATTATCATTATGAAGGCTGAAATTATAAAAAAGGCTACAGCCAGGACGAAGCATGGAGTGGAATACTTTCATCTGAACCAAACACAACATTTCCATTACATAGTTTGGAGAACTTCATCCCACAAGATACTTCTTGGCACTTTTTACACCAACTTGGGATGAAACTGTCTTGCAAAGCTTGATATTTTCTGTGAAACGGAAGTTTTCCTTTTCATCCCGCCTGTGCTGCCAGGCGGTCAGTCCGGAGCAGAGAAGATGGAACGGTGCCTGCCCTTGCACGCTGTTGGGCTGCACGCACGCAGATCTAGAGAGCCTGGGTGCAAGAGCAGGGAAACGAGTGACGTCCTGCGTGGATGGAGGGCACTCCGTGCCCCTCGTCCACTCCGTGCCCCTCGCCTTTCCTGGGCGTGGGGTGAAATGGGGCTTTGTGAAGGTCGCAGGCAGCCCCACAGACCAGGCTTGGGGAGAGCCGTGAGCTGGTCTGGGGCGAGCAGCTGCAGCAACCGGCACAGAGCGGCACCGTGTTCCCGGCCCCGTGTCCGGCAGCGCCGGTGCCCAGGCTCTGTGTATGGCGAGCGTGGCTCGCTGGGCTTGGTACCACCGGCGGTGCAGCTTCTCGCTGCTGGATCGGCCCGGGGTCCCAAGAGGCTGCATGCCCGTGGCTGGTAGAGAGGGCAGACGACTCTGCGGGGGGGAGCCAGGAGAGGGAAGGGGCAAATTCCTCATCGTCATTAATTGCAATGCCATCTTCTGTGCAGATGAGTTGGGCGGTTGTCCTCCTGGTACAGGGAGATAAATCTCTCCTAATGCAGTTCAATATGGTTGCTCTGTGGCACCACCTACCTTTGTTGTATTAAAGTTAAATACCTTTGTGTACAAAAGTTTAAAGTGCATAGCTAAAACCTATGTGCTTGCAGTAATTGCAGATGTAAATCTTTTTGTCATCCTGCAAAGACTAGGTGAGGTATTTCATAAATATGTCAGAAGCAGCATTAAAATTTTATGGCAGGCAGCACGGGTCGAGAATAGTACAGTGACTTCACAGCAAGGTACGTCCACCTTAACCCACAACTCATTAGTCATTGATGGGATTTCTGTGCCTTGTAGCTTCTTGGAAATGAGGTAGTGTTACAAAAATCTGCATGTTACTGTTTTCTTAAAATATGACAACCTACTCAGAACCGTTAAAAATAAAATTGTAGATCTTTGCACAGGTACTAGTTAATATAATGATAAAATAAGGGGGAAATACTGTCCAATCTGTGTGATCATAAAATTATATACAACCTTCATTAGAAGTTAATTGGCAGTCTTGATGGGACTGGGAACTTCGGAGAGACGTTGTCTGAATGTGACCAAGTGCCTTCCAGCCGCAACTGCAATAAACTTCTGCTTGGCTGACGTGCAGGAAAAATTAGCCAGTGTACGGGCCAATTTCACTTTGAAATCACATGTGTGAAAGTTCGGGTGATGGTTGCACCTAGACCGTTCATTGAAGGGTTAATCAATGACTACAAGACGTTACAGACATGAGTGGGATGTGCTTTTTTGGTGAGTTTAAGTGTACTGGTGGAAGGGGTCATAGATGATAATAACTGATCCTGTTGATCCACTGGATTCTTACGACGGATTTACCAGTGGATTTACAAGCCCATTTTTCACTACGTGTGTAAAGAGCACGCACGTACCTGCGTGTGTGCGTTGGCAGATCTCTGTGCCGGTGCGTGTCTGTCCGTACACGTGGGCTGTATTTCTGCACGTGCACCCTCGGTGCTCCCAGGAGGAAGCTGCTGCCGACAGTGCGGTCCCCGACATCCCAGGAAGCATTTTGGGGTTCCAGCCAGCAGGTTGTTCCTCCTGCTTTCAGGAGAGAAATGAGCTTTAACAGGCAAAAGGTGTTTCACTGTTTGTTCAGGTTTGCTCGAGGAGGTTGTTGTGGATGCTTAGCTGCGGAAGCAGAGTGCTGCTTACACTGCTGGCCGCTGTAATTAACAATTACCGCCGCATTTCCTGGCCATTCTTTCAACGAGCGGTACAGACGCTGTCTAATTAATTGTATGGCATTAATAGCACTACCTGGGATCCTGTGAGTGCCTGTGTACTCATGGTCGGCCGGACTGTTGCAGTACATCGCAGCTCCAGGGGTTCTGTCTTGACTAGAGCTGGATGAAATTTTTGACATAGTTTTGTCGTATTGTGTTTAAACAACACGGGTAGAGGGCTTAGTGCTCTAAGAACTTGCTGTTTGTCAGGGGTTTTTTTCACTTAAAATCAAGAAGATTTTGTTCTGTGTAAGGAAAGTTTTACTTGAAAATCATTTGTGAGGGCTGTTCTTTGGCTGAAATCTATCACTTTCAATTCCATCCTCAAAAAAAGAAAAAGAGGGAAATATTAATTGTACAGAAAGCATTTCCCCTTTTCCATTTATTAATGCTTTACTCACTTCTTTCCTGTGGGAATAAATTGCTGGCTACAACGTCAGGTAAGCGAGGGTCCACAGACCGGGAGCAGCTTCCCATTTTGATGCCGAGGGTCTCAGGCGCTTTGAAGAGCAGCTCCCCTTTTTTTAAAACCACTCATTGAAGAGGTCTTCCATTTTTCAGTCCCCTTGGGAAACATTTCTTTTTCATTAAAGCTCCTTCCAACCACAAACCACGCTGGCCCCGGCGCTGTGTGAGCTCGGGGGGCAGCTGAGTGATGCTGAGCATCCTCCTGTCCTGCCAGCATCCTCTGCCAGCCACCAGTGGGGTCCGGGGCAGGCAGCGGCTGTGTGCCGGGAGGACCCTGAGCTCTGGGCTGGAGCGAATCCCCCAGGAACTCCTGCCAGCCCTCAGGGGCTTGGCTGCCATCCTGCAAAGGAAGCCAGAGACCGGCTGTGGGTACATCTGAGGGAAGCAGCAAGAGCATGGCACCTAGTCCGTGCCCGCTGCCCTCGCCCTGCCAGTGCAGGCAGGGTCTGAACCGTGGCCGACGGGTGGTGAGAGGCAGCCAGCGGGCAGGAGGGCATGCCGGGGGCTGCCAACCCTGCCTCGCTCTGCTCGGTGCAGGCGTACGTCTCTTCGGGGTGGGCGCGTCCGTCGCTCGCAGGAGCCGGGCACGACGGTGGCATCAGCACCCGAAACATGTGTGCAGCCTCCCCACCCAGGGGATTCCAGAGGGATCTCGCTGCAGCAGCCGTCGCCCTCACGTGCTGGACCCGTAATTCATCCTGGCGTGGTTTCTGGTAATCCAATCTTGAGAAAATTTCCCCAGCCTGCCCTTCGAAGACTGGCCTGTGAGTCCCGCGTGCTTGTCCTGGGATTTTTAGCTGATTATCACCCTGGGTATTTTCATTGAGATAAATTGGATAGAACGTGGCGGGCTTTTGCTCTGTGTAGTGTATTTTCCTGCTTGGCTTCTTCCCAGGGGGAACATTGTTTCTGAAATACATGTTTTGTTTCGGTAGGGCTGTAGTACTTTTGTAGTTTTTCCCTTTTTTGCACTTCTGTTTTTTTTGTGGTGCGTGGACTGCTCGGTCTAGAGCAGGCAGGTTAACGGCCAAGTGTGCTTGGTCCACAGAGCAGAGTGCAGAGTTATCCGTGTCCTTCCTCCTGTGGGACTTCTGTGGACAAAGAAAACGTGAGGGAAAATGCAGGAGAAGACCTGGCAGATTACCGGTGGTCAGCCCGTGGTGTGCCCTGGGTTTCTCATCCCACAGGTTAAAAGCAGCTGATATTTACAGATTAGAGCAGTATAAGTCACTGATCCTGTTGTTTGCTAATGAATGTCAAAATTGGAAGGAAGTCCAAGGTTCAATCAAAACAAAAGATGACAATGAAAATTACTTTGGGCTTTACTTCAAAGATACTGTTTGTTTTCCAGTTGAGATTTTTGGAAGTTTTTTTTTAGCCTCACTGAACTCAATTTGAAAGCATAAAATCTCTCTGAATTTAAAGAAAAGATTTGTTTGGGAAACATCTGATTTTTTTAAAAAAATTAAAATCCAGGGCTCTTTTTAACTGAAGGATTTTGTCAAAATTGTCACCAATTTGCAAAAGTACGTTAGTGATGTGAAACTACTTTTTTGTGTGAAAGCGCGTTTTAACTGAAAGGTGTTTCCCAGCTCCCCCGTACAGGGAGAATACTTCTAAGGGAGTGAGCTTTGTGAGTCACGGAGGCTGCAGCTTTCCAGACCTCTTTCTCTCCTGCCCTGAGCCACTACGACAGCTTGGTGTGGAGAGGCAAATTTGCTTCACCGAGGGGAAAACATGCCGTTGTGCTCCGCAGAGAGGCCAGACCATTTTCCTTCTTTTCTAAGGGCTCTCATGCGTGCTTGCCGCTCTGACTCTGTGTGGGACGCTGCCCAGGGCTGCTGGATCGTGCAGCGATCTCTCGGGTAGTGTTGGCAAGCGGTGAGAAGCGACTTCTCTGGCTCTCCTTTGGTTTGGGTCCACCTCCCGCGCAGGTGATGCCCGGCCCTATTGCACACACGACTTTTGTGTAATAGGTTTCACGGCGGCACTGGGATAGCCGCTATTTCGCCGTGCTAGTCGGTGATATGCAGGCTGCTTGGGTGCGTTCGCGTGGCTCGGTGCAGTATTTAGCCCTGCTCCCCATGCAGTCAAGCATGTCTTAGCTACCAGGGTAATGATTGTTATTGGAATTCGCTGAGGAAATTTATGATCCATGTGATTACTTCCACAAAAGGACACGATGGAAAACAAATAAAAGTCATGAGAATGTTAATTTTAAGAAGTTACAGTAAGGTCTGTTGCCACAAGGGGAAGGTGGAGACACCTGTAGCCCCGGCCAGGAGGTCGGGCTGGAGGGGGAGAGGGGTTCATCCACAGGAGCTCAGCTTAGGGACACGTACAGCAGATTGTTTTTGAACTTACCCAGGGCCCCAACGAGGAATGGGCAGGGTGTTGCTGCTCCTGGCCAGACTCTGATTTTTGTCCGACAACCTTCCGTTCTTGTCCCTCACGCAGTTGCATTTATTGAACACCTTTTCTCCTGGTCTGCCTTGATTTTCTGCTGAACGGAAGGGCTAAATAAGACGCTGTCCTAAACCCAGAGCTTGGATAGCAAAAAGACCCAGCTAACGGGGACTGGTGGAGAAAACCGGGGGCTGGGATGAGTCCCGCAGGAGGGACGGCACAGCCATGGGGCCGTGGCCGCTCTCCCCGTTGGGTGGCAGCGGCTCCTGCCGGTGCTCGCCGGGAGCTGTCGCGTGGTGGTCGCAGGAGGGAGGCACACTGTGTCACCTGCACGCTGTGTCACCTGCACCTTGTATTACCTGCAGCCGTCATATGGATACAACCGTCCACCCCCGTGGTCCTGATGGCTTCTCCCCCTCCCAAATGCATGTGCAAAAACCTGGTATCTGAGAATATGCAGCAAAAAGTGTCCAAAGACGTGTCTGCCTTCATGTAGCCCACTCTGGTTGATCTGTATGGGCTCTGGAGCTTCTGATTCAAGAGGTTTTCTGCAACTCCGTGGACCGGAGCAGCGTGTTGAACTTGGAAGTGACATATAAAACTTCTTTGTTCAGTATTTGTTCACATTTTGCATTTCAGTCCAAAGGTACCAGCAGCTGGGTAACAAGCATGTTCTGTGTTTGACTAGGCTGCTGGTTTCTGCTGGTGTTAAGTGCCACACGGTCCTAAGAAGACAAGGCTAAAGGACACATTCATTACTGCTGTGCTACCTAATGGGACCGCAGCCCGGTGCTCTGTGCGGTGAACAGTGGTAGTGCAGTGACAGTGGTCAGGCTTTCTCCATCCTGGGAGATTTCCACACCTTGGCTGGACATGGCCTATGTCAAAGCTGGCCTTGCTTTGAGCATCTGCCCCATCATTCTGCCTTTCAGCCGGGGAGGAAGGTTTCCAGCACCCTCCTGCCCCGAGTCCAGCACCAGTGCACAGAGGTGCCTCCATCCTCCCGCATCCCCTGCAGGGGCAGTTCTCTAAAGCCATGGCAGTTTGAAAGACACCATGAAATCTCTTCCTTCGTCTCTTGGTTCTTCAGATTTTTAAGCTCACGCTTTTCAGTTTGTCTGCACATCACAAAGGAAACTTGCAGGAAGCTTACCTTAAAACCAAACAGACTGGTAAACATGAGTTGGTAATCCCCAGAGAAAACGCTGTGGAACGGACAGCACCGTGCTGCAAAACGGATAACGCATCCAGCACCTTCAGACTCTGTTCGCAGCCGCCCCTGGGGCTCACCCCGTGGGCAAGGGGGGCTGTGCCTCTGTCCCACCGTCTCAGGGTGGAGTGCATCTCCCAGGGCTTGCTGCTGCCTTGTAGCAGCAGCGTTACTGGGAATCGTTCTTCCCTCCTCCCCTGCACCTCTGCCTCTGGGGGTGACGGAAGGGTCTGACCCCTTTTGGGCTACAGCCGCGTAAAGCATCGTGGCAGTGTGGAGTCAGGTCTGCAGCGAGAGGTGGGCTAACTCTGGCAGAAGCCCGTGGTTCAGTGTCTTTGTGTCTCAGTGACGCGAGAATTATTGAGGAGGGGGCTTGCCATTTCACGTGAAGGAGAGATGGGTCCGATGGCCACCCTGTCCTCACGGCGCCGGCAGGCACCGCGCACGTGCGTGCGACACGCCGCACGTGTGCGCGTCCCCGGGTAGCTGACTCGTTGTGTTTTTGAACGGGGCGAGGGCTGGCCGCTAAGCAGTGCTGTCAAGAAGTGTAGCTGATGGACCTTGGAATATCTGGTGGAAATCACGAGGCATTCATGCAGCGTTCATTCGTCTAGCTTAGTTTCGCTTATGGCTGTACCATTTGTCTGCCCAAGTGCTGCGATGGTAGTAGCAGGGCTTGAGACTTTCTCCCCCACTTCTCCTTTTCCCCTCCCCTCTCTCCTATTTCTTTTCTCTCATTTTCCTTCCTGCCCCCCTTCTCTCTCTCTCTCCTTTTTTTTCTCCCCCTGCAAGGCTGATGGATATGCAGAGTATGTTAAGAAGCAAGCAATACTGTCACCGAGCTGATGGTGCTCAGTGACTCCTCGAGCTCCTGGCTGGTCTGTACTGCAGGAGCTTGACACCCTGACCACTGAGGCATAAAAAACAGAGAATTGGAAGCCTCAGCCTGACAGGCACCGGAGCATCCCCCAGAGAGGGTCCACGATGTGTGTCTGTGTGTGAGTGTGGGGAGGAGGGCAGTGGGGATGGTGGGGGAGGAGAGCAAGGCAGGAGAGGATGAAACAATGAAATGTCAGCCCGTTCCCACCCGCAGCCCTGCCACAGCGCTGATGAGCATTTAGAAAGCGCTGCCGCCTGCTCAGCGGCGTGCACAGCGTTGGCGCGGGACGGACCGGGTCTGTGCAGCCTCGGGAGGACGGGAGAGGGGAGCGGCGGGTGCGAAGGGGAGGGAGGGAGAGTGGTGGGGCAGCTGAAAATGAGGGGTTGTCCTGTCCTCGGGTGGGTACGCGTGCCCTCCCTCAGGGCGCAGCTCTCGCAGCCGTGTGGCAGCTCGCCATGAGCTTCGTTCGAAGCCTGGGGTGCTACTGGTGGACGGAGGAGCTGGGCAGGCTCCTCCGCGCACCCCAAGCAAACAGCCTGCAGCGGGGATCAGAGTCTGTCCTGCTGTCCTGTCGCCCTGTCCCTCTGTCCGTGCACTGCGCAGCGCCGGGGGAGGACGTGGCAGCGAGACTCGCTCCCATCAGCTTTAGCATGTCGTGTCGGTCAGGCAGCGCAACTGCTTGGTGCAACTAAAACAGGGCTGAATCTCTGCATTTCTCGCTGCCCTGTTGAAAGGAAGAAATGAAACCGCTGGGGAAGGTGGTGTGCGAGCCCCTGCCCGTGGAAGAGGCACCCACAGGCTGAAGGGATTTTTGTGTGACGCACATTGGAAGGAGGACCTCTCCGTGAGCCTTCAAGGACTGGGAAAGATCGTATCGCTCACCCACGAACTTACCAGCCAGTTTGCTGCCCGTGCACTTTGCAGGCTTGGGCAAACACCGGTGGGGCAGAGCTGGGTCAGAGACTTGCTGGAAGCCGAGGGGCTTTGGGAACAGGGCGCGAGCAGGGAGGGCTCTGGCTGAGCAGACAGCCTCAGGTGTGGCGGTGAGGAGGCAGAAGAAGGGACCAGAGAAAAGCTGCTGTGTCCTGTGGGAGGGAGCTTGCTCCCTGGCTGGTGGAAGGCAATGGGGACGCCTTTCCAGTGGCCCTGGTACCTCGGGTGGCTCCTGACATCTCTTTGGCTTCGCTGTCGTCACCATGCCTCGCTCTTTTAGGGTGAGCACTGTGACGGAGGTAACCTTCAGGTACTGAAGTCATCTGTCATCCCTAAGGACAGGGAGCAGAGAGGAAATGTAGATACGATGTACTTCACCGGGACGAAAGGTTTGGAAACAGCTCCATTTTCCATGGCTCGTGGTGAATTAATGCCATTCCTTAGAGACAGTAATGAAAACCTGCTCTGAGCTTGTGACGAAATGTGGTCGACACAGCAAGGCGTGCTGAGCGTGGAAGTGCTTGCTGCTGCTGGCTTCAGACCTCGTCTCATTGCCATGTCCGTGGATGCTGGGTGAGGGTGGGAGAGAGCAGGTCGAGGCTGGTGGGTGCAGTCCTGTGGGTCTGAAGGGCTGTGGGAAACAGGGAAGGGCTGTTAACGGAGACCCCTGGGAGTGGACCAGTGATGGGCAGCTCTTGCCGTCAGCACGTTCAGCGTGTTTACTGGCATCCTTTGGCGTAGGCTGAGAGGCACCTCGTTTTTACTGAAGCAGCATCATGTGGAGACCAAGCTACCCTGGACCCGACCCTATATTTTAACACCAACCTGTGTTATTTCTATATTGGCAGAAAATGCCTTTGCAGGCGGCCGCAGTGGCTGCCAGGACTGCACGGCTATTGCAGCCCACTGCGCTGCCAAGCCGAGAGCTCTCCCCGACAGGCGACACGACCCCACCGGTCAGCAGAGCATCAGCCCCTCTCCCCTGGGGCCAGCGGGTCAGCAACTCGCCTAAACCATGTCCTAAGCGAGGAGGCTACCTGCGGGCCTGGGGTCCCAGACGTGGTCCCCAGGGCGGGTCTGTGGGTGGTGCCGGCTGCGGGTGCCGAGCCCAGGGAGCTGGAGACGTGGCGTCAGGGGTCTGCCACTCGGCTGGGGCAAAGGCAGCCCCTGGGTACGGGGTGGGGGCTACGCGAGCGCCGAGGACCAGAACAGGCGAAGGTCGCAGCGAGCATCTTCTGCTGCATCCTGGCAGCCCTCTCCTCTTGCCGTAGGAAACCTACTCTTTCTCCTGCCATGCTGTGTTGTGTGTGCATATATTTGTGCATGGGAGAGGGAGAAGGAGAGGAGGAAGAAAGAGAGGAGGAGAGTGGGAAACTGTCATTCGTGGAAGACTGCCTAATAAGTCAGCTGCAGTGTTGGTATTTGCATGGTGGTGGAGCCAGGTGCCCTGCCCAGGGTCAGAGCCCCATGGTGCAAGGCTCTGTCCTGAAGAGCTTGCAGCTGAAGTATGCAACAAGAGGTGACATGTGAAGAGAACAAACAGATGGGGAGAGCGGGAGCTGGTGAGGAGATAAATAGCAATAACTCTTTGAGCCTTTTTTGTGCCTTTGTCTGGAGGGTTTCAAAGCCACCTGAAAGTGGTGCAAGCATCCCTCTCCTTGGGTTGCAGTGATGGACGGACGTTTGGGACCAAGACCATGTTCTCCTGGAGAGCCTGGAAGGGTACCCAGTATCTAGAAGATTAGCTGGTTCATCTTCTCCTGCCAGCAGAGACCGTGTCTGAGCAGCCCTGTCCTCATACTGTGTTTCTTGCCCTGAGCGCTATAGGGCCTTAGAGGCAAGGGCTAGCCCCGTCAGTGTGTCCCAGAGTCTTCTCCATCCCTCCTCACTGTCTTGCTCCTGCAGCATGGACTGCCTGAGAAAATCCCACCAGCTCTGCAGGCCTGGGCTGCAGCACAAAAAGGACGCATAAAAGTTGGCTGCACCCATTTATTTAATAATTCGCCCACCCGTATGGCCCTTCCTCCAAGAGGGTGGCCAGCAGTGCTTTTACTAAGGCTGTCACTGGAGCACAGCGCGCACCGAAGAGCTCCTTTCCCCCACAACGGTAACTGCGGTCTCAAATCAAATGATCTTTTGCTTTGTCTTTTTCTCTCTAACTTAGGGAGCGAGTTTTCTGGCAGCCCATACAGCCACCCACAATATTCAACGTACAACGACTCCTGGAGGTTTCCCAACCCTGGACTCCTGGGTAAGTTGCTGTCCTTGCCTTGGGGGGCTCGGTGCAAGCTGTGCCTCGTTTGCAACCCGGCAGCGATCATCCACCGTCGGGGTGGGCAGGACATGTGTCCTGGCGTGGTCCTGAGTCCCCGTGCTCAGCCCCTGTGCAGGACTGCAGGTCTCCATCAGGGCTCACAAATGCTCTGGGTTCCCTTTGCCAGCAAGAAGCCCCTGCCCAAACCTCTTATCTTCCCATTTCTGCCCCATAAAACCCTTCCAGAGACACCGGGTGTTGCCAGAAGGTAGGATCCCCATTGTTTTGAGGGTAAGGAATCCTGTTCAGACAAAACTTGGGGTGCCAGGTTGCTTACGGCCGAATGTGAGCCCCATCGCTCCCCACGCTGTTGTTTCTTGCTCGTTCAAACACTTTGCATTTCTCCCCGACCTCGCGTTGCGTTTGCTCCCCAGTTGTGTGTTTGCGTGATCCATCCCTCCTCTGCAAGGGACCGCTGTGCCCGCGCAGCCTCGCCGACGCCAGCACGGTCCCTGCAAGCGGCGGGGGGCAGGAGCCCCGTGGCTCATGCAGGATCATGGCCCTCATGTGAAGGATAAACATAATCCATTTTACACCACTGTCAAAAGCTGGCCCACTTTGACCTTATATACATGTAGCATGCAGTAATTAGAATTTTTCTCTGCATAATTTGCATGGATGAGGTAAGTAAAATACCAATTAATTGTCATCTCTCAACACAGGAGTAGCATGCCTTAGAGATTTCCAGATTTATGGATGACAGGGCTGTTATATGTGACCTCCAGCAGCGAAATAATTTTGAATTTTTGTCATACTTTTTTCATCCAGTTTCTTTGTTTTAAGTAATTGAGTCCCCATGTAATTGAGCCACCCAGGCTGTATTCATCATGGTTCTTGTCCTTAAACAAATCCTCGGGGAGCAATAGACAGCCTCTGCCTCTCATGCCATGGTGCTGGTATAATGCTGCTATTTGCCGTGCCACATTTAAGGGTTTGTTAGCGCTTCCATCATAAATCAGCGGACAGATCTCCAGCCAATATGGATGGGCATAGCTGCACAAAGCCAGGGGAGTCCCTGCGCTTAAACCCACAGTTTCCATGGCCACAGCCGGCAGCGCCTGCGGGATTTTGGCTTGGCCGTGTGGGGAAGATCCTTTAGCCGGAGGGAAGAGCGCGCGCCGCGCTTTCTTCGTTTCTAATTTTGCAACTCCTTTGGAGGCAGGAGAGCTGCTTTAGCAACGCTCTGCTGCATGGACAGGCCTGGGAAGCCAGGTTTCGGGTGGCTTTTTAAATCTTGCTTGCAAACCGGTGAAGAAACTGGCAAGATATTAAAAATAAATGAAAACCCAGCCCCAACCCTGCCCTTCCCCATGGAGAGAGGGCTTTTGGCAAGGCTCCTGGGCTGCATACCGTGCTCCCGCCTGTGGGTGCACAACTCCTCGGGGGAGGACGTGCGCACTGGAGCCGCACCGGAGCCGCACCGGAGCCAGCCTGAAGCCATCCGGGAGCTCTGCGCTGCTCCGCAGGGAAGGGCAGTGGCCCTTCGACTCCGGCAGCAGCAGGTTGTGCCCACGACCTGCTCAGCTCTTCGTCTGAGATGATGGGCTCGTATAAGCTCTGAGCACGCTGGCCAGGGTGCAGGGCAAGGTACGTCCCCGTGGTGCCCCGAAGCCGATGGAGATGGGCAGGTCTGGGTCAGGAGAAGGCTTTAAAACAGAGGCTGGTCAGGAGCCAGCCGCTTGCTGCCAGGACACCTTTTACCTGTGCCATTCCCTTTTTTTTCCTCTTCTTCCTCTTTTTCTCATTTCCTTTTTGGATGATACATTTTGGGGGCAAACTGCGTCTCATCTGACTGTGTGGGAGGCACGCCGTATGAGCACAGCTGAAAGGACAGCGGGCTCCCCACAGCAAGGCTCGTGTCTCGGGCTGGTGAGGATTTCTACAGCAGTATTTACTCAGCAGCATGCTGTGAACATGTGTTTAAATGAGGCAAGGGCAAAAAGATTTGGATGCTACCATTTTCCTTCAGGAACTGCAGCTTTATTGAAATTGAAATGTTTCACAGTATAATGACAACAATGCTGGCATATTTTGCTGGTGGGAGTTGTTAAAATGTATAGTCTTGGCTTCCTCATTTTTATCCTCTTCGAAATACTTTGTTTCGGTGTTTTCAAAATCTTATGTTTCAGTAAACACAGACTCAGTCACTGCACAGATATAACATTATATTGCTTTGAGTGTGCAATGACACACTGATTTGGAGTTACAAGACTGGAAGTTTGACATCAGAAAGATCAAAGAAATGGAAATTTTTGTTCTGCAGCAAGTCCTAAGGATGAGCTTACCATTCCAGTTCAGCCTGGTCACAAAACTGGGAGTGCTGGAGTTTCCTGGAGGGGGAATCCCTTCATCTGACCACTGGTAGTTTTAAAATACCTGTTCCGCTCTGTTCCTGTCATTGCTGCAGGAATTGCTGAGCTGGTTGAGAGCTGGTGTAGCCCATACCTCCCTGTGCTGCTGGAATGCCCCATGGGCACCACGTAAGAGCTGGGCAGTGAGGTCTCGGTGAGCTGAACCTTGGGTTTCCCTTTCGTTTCCAGCCTCTCTGTCAGAAATGCACCAAAAGCAAAATGGTGGTCCGTTTGGAAAGGCATTTATTAGAAGTCAACATCATGACATCAGTGTCTCCATGTTCGGCTGTAGGCTGCAGGTTGGACACATCTCTTGTGCCCTGCACAGATCCCGCTTATCCACAGCTCTGCCTCTGTCCCTGGGAGCCTGATCCTGCACTCCCTTCTCCCTAGGTGCCCTCTAACCCCACTGGTAATTCAGGGCAAGTAGGAATCTGTGGCAGAGCCTTAAAATCCTGCTTCAAGTCTCCTTGCACACCCAGAAGGCTCCGTGTGATGAGCCTGAGCACCTGCAGTGGAGAGGAGGTTAATTTAAACTATATCCAGGATGCTTCCACTCTTCTCAGGAGTATACGTGAGTGTGTTTAGTAATTCTCTCCTGAGAGCAAGCTCTGGCAGTATCAGCCTCAAAGCAGAAACCTTGACAAAATTAATCAGGACTGGTACATGGACTGACACAGTTTGTTTTGCTAAAAGTCCCGCTCCCTTCACCAAGATGAAAGTGTAATGCTGTAAGCACTTAACAGCGCCTACGTTCAATTAATTCCCTGTGCTGGCAAGGAAGAATTGCACCGCAGCAATCACACCAGGCTCAGACCTGTGAAAGAGGAGCTAAGAGAGATGCCGTGATTTGCAAGTGGCAGGAAGAAAGAATACTTGGGTTGAAAAATGATTTTGGGGGGGAATAAAGAGAATAGGAGCAGAGAGAGATGAGAACGGTGAAAAGGCTTTGGTCGTTAGTCCCCGGTCTTTGTCTGGTGAGTGTGGAGCAGCAGTGAGAGGCGTGAGCCGGTGTCTCCATGGGAAGGCAGGACCATGCTTTCACCGTGCCGGTGGTGGGGAGTGGCTGTCTGGCCCCAGCGGAGCACCGGCTGCTCCCCCTCGCCCCTGTGCCTGCTCTGCCCTTGCTCTTGGGCTCCCTGCTCCTCTGCACCGGGCAATCCACCTTTGTCTGCCCCAGCTGGCGTGGGAACTGATGCAAACGGGTGATCGTGCTCCCTCTTCTCCGGGGCAGTCCCGAACGCCGTGCCCCATAGCTCTTGTGGAAGGGGAGGCAACCAAGCTGCAGTCCTCCAGAACGCTCAACAGAAGCAGGGGCAGAAGAAGAAGTCAGTTACCTGCTGCAGCTCTGCGGAGTCTTCCTGCTCTCCCATCCCGTCATCGGCCCTGGTGGCACCCACACCCAGCTCTGCGGCAGGGGCTGCGTGGGGTGGCTCGGTCCCGCCCCGACTGCGGCCAGAGTGAGCACAGACCCCGAGTTCCCAGAGGGATGCGCTCGGAAGAGGACGCAAACCCTGGCCACTTGCGTGGCATCCAGCTCGGTGGCTGTAGCAGGTGTCCCCATCTCAAAGCTGGAAGAGGAGGTGGAGAAAGGGGCATCTTTCTTCTTTTTTTTTTTTTATTTTTTTCCCCACCATGCTGTGTGAGTGACCTGCAAGTGGTACAGTACAGGGGTGCACACGGAGGCGTGCGCACAAGCGCACGGGAAGCGAGCACGTGCGCGCCTGGGGCTCAGTCCGTCACTGTCAGCACGTCCTGGCACGTGCCGGCGTAGAGTCAGCTCAACGCGTGCGCGCGCGCTAAGGGCAGATAACAGCAACACAGTCTAATGAAGAAAAACGATTCAATTCCGTGCCGGCTCGTTGCAATAACTTCTTTACCATTTTTGCTCGTTGCATTCGGCTCGACGCTGCTCACGGTGGGTTTTGTTTGACGCGGCGTCCCTGGTCCCACCCGGATGTAGTCCCTGCGCACTGGCTGGGAGGGTTTGCCTGCACTGTTGCGGTGCCATGGCCGCCGGTGCCGGCATGGCGTCATGCGAGGGCCGGGCTTGGAGCCAGTCAGTTAGGATTAGATTCAGTTCTTCTGTGAGTTTCTGTGAAAAGATTAGAGAATGAGTAGGTGCCAGAAATGACTGTGTCAAGAAATAAATTGATGGTAGTATGAATTAGAAAGGAAAAACGGCACAAGGACGGACAAGTCTGTTCTGGATGGGGGCATGGTGACAGGGAGGGAGAGTGAATGCTTTGTGATGTGATGTTTTCATTTTTCACTTCAAATGCAAGCTTTTTTGATTTCACTGCTGAAAGGCAAACTGGAAAAATCAAACTTGAGAGAAGTGAAAAGCCTTTGGAAAGCATGAGAGAAATATTGGGCTTTGGTAGCTGCACTGAGTCAGAACAGCAGCGGAGGAAGAGGGAGGGGGAAAGTGAAGGCCCCGACCCCAAAAAGACCCCTTTTACTCCAAAACCTCGGGAAGCGCTGCATCCGGCTCTGGTGAGACCCACGCGTTGCTCCGTGGGTCAGGGTGAAATTGTTTGGTGCCACGGGATCCCTTCCCTGGATTTTCCACCCCTCTGCCTGAGCTGAGCTGCCATGGCCAGTGCTGGTGCCGGTGCCGGCAGGGACTGGGGTCTCCACTGGCAGTCAGGCCTGGGAGCTGGGCACCACCACCCGCTGCTCCCCATCGACCTCCTGCTGCTGCAGTGGGTGAGGACAGCAGTTCCACCCGGCTCTTCACGGGCCTGCGAGGTGTTTTACCCCGAGGTGCTGCCTGTCCCGCAGCAGGAAATGATCCCCAAGGACTCCTGGGCAGAAGGAGTGGCCGTGAGGGGACACGGACTGACAAACCGGGCACCCCTGAGAGCACGGCCCCCAGTTCACTGGCTACAGAGAACATCCCCAAAACGCCAGCTAGACAGGGCATGCATATTTCAAAGTCTGGTGAGCTGTTCAGTTTGCCTTTGCTCATTCAAGACTGCCTCATTTGGCCAACGAAATCTTCCATGTTTTTAATTGCTTGAGTTTGGCTGGGATACAAAATATACAGCAGTTTATTTTAGCATATGCCCATTACATACAGCATATGCCCATGAGAACGGTGTTCACTGTCCTTGTGAAGCTTTCCAGTATTCTGCTCCGCAAAATATGGTTCCTGAAGCTGGGGCTTGTTAACCTGATGTCAATTATGTGGAAGAGGAGCGTCCATCCAGCCCAGGACAGCGGCTGTGGTGCCCTCAGCAGATAACACAAGGCTGTCAGCTCTGCACTTATGCGAACGTAAATGGGATAATGACCCTCTGAAGGGATCAGCTTTGCCTCCATTCGTTAAGGCTTAAAATACTTACCTTTTGGTTAATAAACCTAGGTGAGATGGACTCCTGCCTAGAAGTTCTGCCAACCTCTTTGCAAATGCTTAGCCTGGCCAGTGATTTCACGGACTGTCTTGAATTACTCTTGTGTATGGTAAGACTACCCTTCTAGACAACTGGGACCGCAGCCCTGAAGCTTGGTTTATCTTCTTTAAACCCAGCCCTTTGCAGTGGGTTGGCATGATATTTAAGCTGGGATGTCTGGGGCACTGAGGATGGCGCTGAGGACAGCACAGACCCCGCTGTGTACAAGCTCCTTTGCTGCCGCAACACTGACTGGTGCAGATGCCACGTTCCCGTAGCCAAACACCATCATTTCTGACCCATCGGGGTTGCAGCAGTAGAGTATCGCATGCTGTGGTAGGACTCTGATCATGAGAAAGAAGTTTCTTCTCCGTGGCTGTGCCGAGGAGCGCATTGCACGTAGCGGATGTTGGCTGAGCTCTGTTTTTCGGATGCGTTGGCTTGTGCTCCCTTGGAAATGAGCGGCAGGAGGCTGCCGATGAAGTCTGAGCTGATTTCCTGACGTGGCGCTCAGGACGAAAGCAGCCTAGAAGAAACAAGTGGGCTTGCCTGTGAGGTGAATCCTGATGGATCCACAAGAGCGAGGTAGGGCGGAAGAGCCCATCCTTTCAGGAGGTGTTTCAGTTGGTGGGGCTGTCTCCTCGGGGTGTCCTCTTGGGCAGCACAGCTTGTTTCACTAGCCCTGGAAACCACTCCAGGCAGCTCACCGAGGCCGTTTTGGGGAGAAGGTGGAGAAAGCCCTGTGAGTTGCAATTATACTACCATCTTCAGCCGATGGTTAACAGTAAATGTCCGTGGGTTTCCTCTTAGAGGCTGGCGATGCGATTCTCACTCTGTGCTTGAGCTTTTGAACCAGCAGCCCTCGAGTAATCACTCAGGTCGTTTTGGGGTGCACAGCAAAGCCTTCGGCTGGAGGCTATGCAAGAGGAGGGAGGGCTAGGAGGCTCTCCAGCCTCCCAGGCGGAGGCTCCTTGGCTCAGCGGAGAGCAGGTGACCGGCAGCACAGGGCATGCTGGCTGGGTTCTCCTTCCTGCTCCAGAGGCTGTGCCGGGGCCATGGTGGTGGAACAGCCGGGGCACTGCCATGCTCAGCCCTTGCCCAGGTGCCGGGCAGCCATTGGACCTAGTGGAGCAGGGTTTGCTGGAGTCTGGGGTGGGAAGCGAACAGCTGAAAACACGCCTTTGGCTTCGCTGCCACCAATGCTTTGCTGAGGGGTCCGCAGGCCCCACTGAGGTCTGGTGGCACCACCTTCTCCTGGAGCGGCCCGCTCCTCTGCCTTGCTGAAGCTGCAGAAGTTACCCGCTCTGTGACGAGTCACGTCCCTGGTCGTGAAGACCCTCGACTGTGTCTGCCGGGCCACTGTCCCAAGTTGGGTAAGGGCAGGGGGTTCAGGAAGGCTGGCAGCTCTTGGATGGGATCACTCATGAGACCAGACCCTACAGCCCAGCCTGCTCCAGAGCCGTTCCTCGCGTTGGCTCTTTGTTGCTTGTCCAAACCTGCCTGGGGGTCTCCGATGCACGTGTCCAAGTGAGAGTCCTTCCAAGGGGCTTCTTCCACACTGCAGCATGTCTTGCATTTCATGCCTGTGAAACTGCTGGTGACCGGGAGACCAAACTGGTAGCGCCTTGAAAAATTTTTTGCCCAACCCTTTTCTTACACCGAATCAGAGTTGTTTTCCTCTCCAGTGCAGATGGAAGGTATTTAATAGCCGGTGTTGTCTGGACAGATTGGTATCTCTCTGGATGCATTTGAAGTCAAAGACTCTTCCTCATCCAAGCAAACGGTCCAGGTTCCAGGTGATCCTTTGTTGATCACCCAATCTACCAGCACTTAGTCCTACAGGGCAGAAAAGTCATTGCCGATATTTGGTAGATGAGTGCCTTGGCATTCACCAATCTGCAAAGCTTTAAGCCTCGCCTGCATAGTTCATTCAGGTGTGTAACGCATGTACTCAATCAAAAAATAGAGCATAAATTTGATCAGTTTGAGGCTTAAGTGTCCATTTCAAAAGCTGGGATATGGCGTATCAGATACTTCGTTGGATGAGGCGTTATTTGCTGGAGGTAGTTGTGAACTACTTTCTGAGTTCAAATTTGTTACCAAGTGAAAGAGAAAGTCACCAGTATTTTATGAAGACAATTTCTCCCTTCAACAAGTGTATTGGATGCCGAAGGACTTTCCCTGGCCAGGCAGAGGCCAGCACAGTGTTGTGATCCCAAAGCAGATCTGGTAGCACAAACTTTCTGGCGTTTCTGGAGCTCCAAGGTCACTGCCAGAGCTAAGCAAAATCTGAGGGGTTATTCCCTGATAGAAGTAGTTTGAGAAAAGGGGGAATTGTTGTTGAGTCAAGTGAAATATGTTGAATGCTTTGGGGTTCAACCTCCTCCCAAAAGGAGGGGAAAAATAAATCAGAGAAGTCAGAGCGTGGTAATGTGTTGGGGCTGGAACATCTTGACCTTCCATTCTGAAAAGTAATTCACTTTTTTGGTGAAGTAAATGAAACTAATGTTTTGAGTGGAGGAAGGGAACCAGGTACCTTGCAGCCGGCAGAAACGCAAAGCAACGATAGCACCGTTCTCATGCAGAATGCATGAATGTGATTTTTATTCTAATGACGCGGCCTTTATTGCTGTGAGTCTGAGCTCAGGCTGGAGAGCTCTCTGCCGCCCGTGTCGGCATGCTGCAAGCTGGCGCCTTTCCACCTTTGTCTTCCTCGCGGTCGTCTCTTCTCTTGCAGGCTCCCCGTACTACTACAGCGCTGCAGCCCGCGGGGCGGCCCCGCCAGCGGCCGCCGCTGCCTACGACCGCCACTGACGCCAGAGCTCGGGGCGCCAGCACTGACCGCATGCACCGCCTGGGACAACCGCGACGAGTCACCTTGCTGCCACCATGCCAGCCACGCTGCAAGGGAAGGAGAAAGTACCTAGTAGGAACATGCTAATTGAAATTTTGCTCTTTAAACTTGGTGAACTGATTATCGCTGTATTCTTACACCTGGTCGTGTTGACTGGGTCTCAAATCAAACAAAGGAACAGGAGGAAGCGGTTCTCCTGACGCTCTGTGTGATCGAAAACGTGCAGTAGCTTCGTATCTTTTGCAGCCGGCTGGCTACTGCTTTAATCGCTTGTGGGTGCCACGGCTGTATCTGGGGATAAGGAAGAGGTGTGAGCAGCCCCCCTTGGGGCAGCTTCCTCTTGCTGCACACTGAAACAGGCTGTGAGACTCAAGGCAATTTTCTTTTTTTTTTTTTTTTTTTTTTTTTGGTGGCAAAGAAAAAATCAGTCTGCTCAATTTTACACAAGCACCACTGTAAATACCTGCTTGTTTGTATTACTAGAAGAGTGGCTTAAGCATAAGTAGCAACATTGTACAAATACGAACTCAAAACGCATCTGAAAGTGTGTTTTGAAACTGGTGCACTGATTCAAAGAATTCAGTAAGCTTTAAGCAACTTTGAACCAGGTTAACACTCATTGTGGCTATATTTCAGGCTGATGTTATTTCTGTATAGAGCATCCTATCTGACAGTCGTGTGTGATCATGCTATATGCTGGTATCAAACACATGGGCAACTGAAAGACATGGGCAGTTTTGTGACATTTTACTGCTTAATACTCATTTATGTTCATTTGTCATCATAATGAGCACTGAAACAAATTCTCTAGTTTCAAGTTAAGCAGCATCCAAGAAGGAATTCCTAAATAATAGTTGACACCTTATGTACATCTCAATAGGTTGTGTGCTAAAACCCAGTTATGAACACCCTGAGAGGAAGGGGGAGAAATACCATGGTAATGACTTTTGTTAAACAGACGTGCTGAGCGGGGTGTTCCGAGCGCGGGGGGCCCACACGAGCTTTCCGAGGCAAACTGGAGGGGAAGGCGCTTGTTTTGGGGGTCTGTGCATTTCAGTGAAGGCATTTCAAATTCCAGCCGCCATAGTCCGGATGTGTGCCAGGGGGAATTTTGCCCCATTAATTCCACGTTTCTTCCCTCCCACTCGGAGAGGGAGTGCTGATAGTGACATGTCCTTGGATGTGCGGCTTCCTGGGGCTAATGAAGAGAGGAGAGCGGCTACAAATGACCTGCTAAGCAGCTACACCAATCACTGCCACTTTGTGGAGCCAGGAGAACTACTGATTTCTCCCTGCAGCCTCCCCCTGCCCCAGGCCAAGGGGCAGCCAACCTCAGTCATGTATGGATGATGGGCATGACTGCATCCCTTCCTCCTGAGGCAGGGGAGAAGCTCCCTGGCCCTGGTGAGATGAAGATCTGGCCGTAGCCTCCTTACTCTCGACCCGACCATCCTCATCCACCGAGAGCAGCACAGGCACTGCAGAGGGCTCAAGTTGGCACTTGCCTGTGCGTGTCCCAAGGCTGAAGAAGGGTTGTTGGCGTTGAACCTGAGATGCGTTCCCGTGGATGAACATTCAAGTACAAATACTTGGTTCCAGCTGTACAAGCATTCCTCTGAAATGGCAGCTCCTCTCCTCCCTCTGCACCTCATCGCTTGTGCTGCATGTCTGGTGTCCTTAGTGGCCGGTGACCCATTGAGAAGCTCCCTCTCCAACTCCAGTGGCATCTTCTCATGCTATAGAAAATGCAGCCATCACTTCCAAGTTTCCAGGGCAGATGTGTTCAGATCCTCAAAAGCCATGAAGGCACCCAGGTCCCACCAGCTCAATGACATTTCAGTGAGATGTTCACAGAGCCCATCAGGGACCTTGGCCAGAGTCCTTCAAACTGTCTCCCTAACCCAGAAGTGAGTGTTGTGACAAACTTACTGGTGAGAAAAGTCCTGCTTTTCATCTTTCAGCAATTAATAGCTGATACACACCTGTTTTTAACTGAAGACAAATAACAGCGTGGACAATTTACACAGGGAACCTTCTGAAGCCTTGCTTTGGTGCTGGCCCTTTCTGAGCACCCCATGATTGCTTGCAGGCTGGTGACAAAGCTGCAAAGGGTGTTTCTGTGGCTGGACGCTGGTCGCATGAGGACTCCAGGTGAGCCCCTGGCCGAGGGGTGCGCGTTGTCTGCACCCCGAGCACACACACCTTCTCTGTGAGCTCGGGAAAGGATGAGGTCATCCAGTGCCTTTGCTGAAGAGAAAAGGAACGAGGGTTTGACCGCAGGTGGTGAGGGTGCAGGTGATGGCTCTGGAGCAGGGGTGGGCTGAGCTGCATCAGCTACGGAGACCCCACTCGCTTGGTGACCTGGCTGGGCTAAAATGAGTGTTTGTCTCTGCCCAGTGAGGGAACAGCAGCTCCTGTCGACGGCGTGTGGGTCCTTCACCCGCTCTGGGTACTGCCCTGCAAACACGTTTCTTGTATTTTGTTTCGTCGGTGGCATGGCTTGTGTGACGTACACTATTTCAGATAACATCGAGAAGACCAAACACGAGACTTCGGCAGATGTTAGCATGCTCAGGACGGAGGCTCCTGTAGTTGGGCTGGGGACTTAGGCAAGGTACGGCTTTACCATATGGAAAGGTACGGAAAATACGGGTGTCTTTCGCCCGAAGGATGCATGGATGCCGCTGGATGAAGCGACCGGAGGTGCTCAGGCCTGGCTGGCCCTAAGACTTTCATCAGGACTCCTTGAGGGTCGTCCTCGGCCAGAGCCACCCTGCCAGGCATGGTGGTGGGCTCCATCCTGCCGGCCGGGGGTGCAGGCGGGGACAGTGCGGGTGCACGGGCAGCGTACAGGTCCCCGTCGGAGCCGTGGAGGGGAAACCCCAAACTCCCACCCTTGCACGTGCAAGGCGGGCGCCTGCACCCGGCCCACCTCCCAAAACGTGGCAGCCACGGCTCACTCCTGTCTGCTGGGGCTGCTTCCTGGCAAGAAAGGCCGGTAGGAGTTGGCCCACTGAGTATGCATGCTGTACTTCTGGAAAAGACACTTCTTGATGGTACTTTCTGTTTTTGAGAATATTTCACCTGGGGTTTACAAACTGCTTTCCTCAGGAGGTCTGGACTTTCTATCCATAGTCTTCATTGGGGGAATCCTCCTCCTCCTCCTCAGGGAGCATCTTTGAAAGGTGCCGCTGGCAGAAGGTGGTCCTCTGGGGATGATGGAGAGTCGCCTGCAGCCGCCCCCTCCTCCGCCGCCCCTCCATTTCATGGCCGGGTCACTGGCCGAGGTGGAAGCTGGAAGCAAATGACCCCTTGGGGCTGGAAGGAGGGGAGAGAGCAAGACCAGCACGGGGGTTTGGGGTGCCCTGCCCACCCTTTGCTCAGGCGGGACGCCCCATAGTGCAGTGTATCATTGCTAGACCCTTGCAGAAATCAGGCCCGTAAAGTGCCTTTAGGCAGTTTCAGCACTAAACTCTGTAATACGCTTGGCTAGATGGAGGGTTTTCCAGTAGTATGTGCTCCAGCAGTAAATTCATCAAGCACAGGCTGAGAAGTGAAATCTGAGAGACGGAGAGGGAGAACGCTGCTGTAAGACTAACTCAACGGAGGCCATCAGCCAGGGTGACATGAACTGACTTGTTGAGGAAACCCTCAGTCAAACGCTGTGAGAGCATGACTGTAAAGAAGACGTAAAATTCTGTGGGCATTGCGTTTGCTTAGCATCTGTGTCCGAAGGTTCAATTACGGAGGCATTATCATTAGGCAGCTCCACTGACTGCAGAGCTCAGGATGTCTCGGGACCGGATCCGCAGACCGAAAGCTTTGTTTGTTTGCTGTCAGATCAGAAAAATGCTCCAGGCTCTGGGAGCACGGGGCCAGAGAGTGCATGTTGATTCAGAGACACAGAGATGTCCGAGCAGTGCTCTGATCTGCGCTGGGACCGCAGGCATCGGGGCAGCCCCAGTGCTTGAGGCACTTGGGAAGGAGACAGCAAGGGAAGAAACAACGCCAGGAAAAGAAAAAAGGAAAAAGAGGAAAAAGAAACAGGCTGAGAGGTGGTTTTCAGAAGAAAGCTTGTCTGACCAGGGAGGGATGGTCCGTGGAGCTCACAACAGTGAGTGTTGGGGCACCCATCACCCCTCCTCGGCTCTCTGTGGCTGAGTCCTCTCGGTGCTGCGGCGCGAGGGCAGCGCGGTGGGCTCACTGCGCTGGGCGGTGGCAGCCGCTGGCTGTTGGTACTTGCTCTGCCATGCCCGGTCTTAACTGATGGGGTTGTATTCCTTTTCTTATTTTCTTTAATTTACCTGTCCTACACGTCCTTCAGCATGGAGGAGAGAGGAAGCCATTTTACAGTGTCGCTTATTTCCAACCATGAGTACCCATAGCTTCAAAGAGTCACGGCCTGTAGCAGAGTTAACTCGTGTGGCTGCGACCGAGCGTCCTCCCCGGTGCTGTGCTCTTTCCTGCATCCGTGTGCCCGTGCATGTGCCGCCAGGACACGTGAGGCCACGGCCACGACAGGTAGCACGGCATTAAGCTGACCCACCCTGTGATTCTGTCCCAGCAAACGCTGGGAAAACCTGCTTTTTCTTCTGGATTCACTGAGAAAATGACGTTAGAGGGCCAACAGCTCTTGGGTAACGTGCCGTGCAGTGTCTCGCCGTGCATGCAGGCGATGGTCCCATACGGGCGTTACCAGGCAGAGCCGGGTCGGGTGGCTTGCAGCGACATGGGCGCTGGGCGCACGTCCCGAGCCACGGCCACCACTGCTCCGCACTGGAGGCAGAGGGCTCGGTGGCGGCGCAAGGCTGGGGATGCCAGCCGGGGAACCCTGTTGTGTCCCTCAGACCGAAACCCGCTCCTGTCGCTGGTACGCGTTACCACAGCATGAGAAACAAAAAGATCCGCAAGGATCTAAACCAGTTAGTGTCGCTTTTCTGGCGGAGCTAGTGAGACTTGACATGCAAACACTGAGTGAAAAGCACGTCAAAAGAGGTGCCTGGTGCCAGGATTGCTGGCTTCGGCGTCGCGGCTGGCGTAGGTGTCAGCTCCGGCTGGGACCTCCGCTCGCCAGTCCTGCGAGAGGGCTCATGCAGCGGAGGAGCTCCAGGGCAGGAGCCGGACCGAAGGGGCTTTGCAGGACACCGCTGCAGCACTGCGGTGCGGGCGGGCGGGCGTGTAGGGGTTGACGTGCACACGCGTGTGTATGTGTGGGCACGCTTGAGCCTCTCAGGCCCCGGGGGTGAGGGGGGGTTGTCGCGGAGGGGTGGACCCAAGTCCTGCGATAGCCCTGGCCACCACCCGGCCGGACCCCCTGTGTCCAGGGTCTCCTGCTCTGCCCTGTCGAAGCGAGACGGGAAGATGGCCGGTGGGCTTGTAGACCTGCCTTTCACTTCGCTCAGCCTCGTGTGGGAAGAAACCTCGTCCTGGTTTTTCACTTTCTAGTGGCCTTTGTACATTCTGAAATTACAGAAACTCATTTCATTGCAAATGGAATTCCTTTCCAAGAAAAAAAAAGAACAGGCTTTTTTTTTTCTTAGAGACAAACTACTTTGTATTAGGGACTTCTAGCATCAAAGAAATACATATCTATCGTATCCACCAAAGTCTGCAATGCCTGCATTGAAGCTTACTTCTTAAAAAAGAGAGGAAAAAGAAAAGAGAGGGAGAGAAGTAAAATCCTCCTCCCCTTGAAAAATACATACAAACAAACAAACAAAAAACTTACAAAAAAAAACCACGTAAAAATAACTGTTGAATTGCCTTTGAAAGTAGGGGATAACATCTGTTGCAAAACAGATGAAAAAATGCTTCTTAAAATGTGTATGTTTTGTATTCTTTTTTTCTAGTAGGAAAAGAACAGACTTGAAATCTTGGTGTTTTTTCCTTAGTGCTGTGTGTTGCTTTTGTGTGTTATAATATTTGAATGTAATTACAGCAGTGCCAATTTGCCAAAGATGTCGAACATTATTTTGGGGTTTTTGTTTTGGGTTTTGTTTTGGGGAGCAAAAAGGGAGGTGGGCTGGGAAGCGGGGGTGCTAAGGCATGGGTCAAAAGGGAGAGGCCGTTTGAAGGGGTTTTTTTCATTTATTTGGTTTTTTCAATTCTTTTTCTTGTCAATACTGAAACTTGTGATTTTATTCTAAGTTAAATGGTTGACTGCAACACTTTTTATTTTTAGATTAGTTGAAGAAACATGCAATAAGATTGGCGTAGTTCAATATCTGTGTGTCTTTTCATGAGAGTGACTGTTACTTGTGGACATTTGGTTTTATGTAACCTTTATGTGAGATAATTATTTGTAAATATTTACCATAATTTTATTGGTTCCTAAAATAAAAGTAATTTTTTTAAGTTCAAAAAGCCTGCTTTCACTCTTGTTTTCACCTCGTGTCCCGGATCCCTCAGAAAAAAACGAACACACCAGGTGGTGGCATTTGATAGTGGGATTTCGGGGCCCTCGTGAAAAGGCATCCATCACGCGGGGCCGGGCACTGCAGCCCGGGGCTCCCCGAAGCCGCCTCACCAGCTGGCAGCACCATCGGACCCGGCAGGGCGCTTCGCGCTCCGGCGAAGCCCGAGTCACCACACAAACGGTAAGGTTTTGTGTCGGTGAGGGATGTCCAGGTCCTCAGATGTCCTTGGTCCTGCAGGCAGGTTGGTCTCCTGATGAGGCAGAGACGACCTCCAGGCCAACCCCAGATGCAAACTGGAACGGTTTGCCAGGGGACTGGAGTCAGCGGCTGTTTAGGAGCGCCTAAAGAGCAGCTCTTGGCCTCTGAAGACTGCAGTGGTTTTGCTGAGGCTTCCCCTGCTTCGGAGCGGGTCTCTGCTGTCCTGCCCTGCCGCCCAGCCCCTCCGCCGTGGGAGAGGGTGTCCTCTGGCTGCGCGGGCAGAAGGGAAGGGGACTCCCAGGCACGGGGATTTTAGCCCCAGCTGCCGTCTTGTTCCAAGCAAAAATATCTTGTCCACTGTGAGACAGATGGGAAGAGCCCCAGCGTCTGCCCGTGTCACCGCTGGCTGCAGGCAGAGACAGGGTGCCCAGCCAGGCAGGGAGACTCCGGGCACTGGAGAGGAGGCGCGCTCTCTTTCCCCCTGCCCTGGAGTCCATCCCAGCTCTGTCTTGAGATGCACGTACCCACGTGTACGTGCCCCTAGCTGCAGGATTAATCTTGCCAACTACTACCACCATAAAAAACCTGTTATTAAAAAGAGCTATAGCTAATGAACAATGAATTATTTATTCTCGATGAGTTACATACAAGTGGATCTACATTTGGATGCATAGGCATACATGGGGGTTTATTTGTGGTGCTACTGATGTTTCTTCGAGCTCACTTTTGTCTCCATCTGCCATCTCATGGCAGCAGCTCCGTGCTCCTCCAAGTGCATGCATGCACTTGGGACTGCTGTCTGGTCTGCGTGACTGGAGCCAAACCTCTTGTGTAGCCTTGAGTTGTGAGAAATCTGCTTGGATCATCATCACATGTGTCCTGCTTGTTCTGGCCAGTGCTGCCACACTACCCCGAACACCCAAGCGTTGGGTTTGTGAAACAATGATAGGGGAATATCCATTTGGCTTGACATGAGCATGTGTTTGGACTGAGCTCCTGTATTCTCTGTCTCAATTTTAATAGTATTCTAGCAACTGAGGTATTGCAAATTTTAATTAACATTGAACAAATAAAGGTGAATATGTCCAGAACTTCTGCCCTCACCCTTTCTGAATTCCTAGTGTTTTACTAATGATGTTTGTACCAGGTCTGGCTGGGATGGAGTTAATTTTCCTCATAGCAGCCGGTATGGTGCTGTGCTCTGGCTTTGTGGCTAACACAGTGTTGATAACACGCCAATGTTTAGCTCTCGCTGAGCAGGCTTGCACATCATCAGGGCTTTCTCTGCCTCTCTCTCAGAGAGCGGGCTCCGGGTGGGCAAGAGGCTGGCAGGAGACAGAGCCAGGACAGCTGACCCCAGCTGACCAAAGGGATATCTGTACTGTATAGCGTTGTGCTCAGCAATAAAACTGGGGGAGGGAGGTTTTCCAAAGCAGCCGTTGCTCAGGGACTGTCCGGGCAGCATCAGTCTACTTGTGGGAGGTGGTGGACAGTTGCCTGTGCATCACTTGGTTTTGGTTTTGTTTTCCCTCGTCCTTCACTTACTAAACTGTCTTTATCTCGACCCATGAGTTTTCTCGCTTTTGCTCTTCCTATTCTCTCCCCCATCGTGTTGTGGGGGGAGTGAGCAGGCAGCTAGCTGGATGCTGAGCTGCTGGCCGTGTTAAACCCACCACAGCAAAGTACTCCTTGTAAGAAACATTAACATCAATTCTGACAGGTAAAGTCCTCCAGGGAGCCCAGGAGAATGGGTGCAATGCCGTTTTATTTCTGTGTCCCAATACCATACATTTCAGTCTTAAACCTGAGAAACAGAACTCATGGGACTTTCCACAATTCAGCAAATAATTGTAGATAAATAAAATCACAGGCTGATCACAGACAATAGGCAGAGAGAGGCAGAATTTAGTCAACCAGCAGCTTGCATCCAGTATTTACTCGACCCCCAGCAGGCTCCACTTTTGGGAGAAGCCTGCGTGCTCTGCTCCGGCAGCACAAAGTGGGGATGCTTTCATGCAATAGTATTTCAGAGTGGAGTGGGCGTTCTTGCACTTGACCCTGCAGTGCCATGGAGCGGACTTAAGAAGAACAAGTGCTCAAAAATCAGTTTCCTGTCATTGCCGGGTTCATCCGGCAGCCCTTGTCCAGCCAGGCTGCACGTCCCGTTCGACCCGGTGTGTCCCCCTCCTCTGGCCCCGCGCTCCTCTCCTGCCGCCCGTCACCAGCCGTTCTCTGCGCACCCATGCTCGCCTCGCAGCTCTCTGGAAAGCACGGCTTTCGGGAACAGCCCTTCACGTCCCGCGCCCGGGGCGGGCTGAAGTGACACCTCCCAGCGCCACTGCCCACCTCGTTGCTGCAGGCTGGCGTTCGCCGTCCTCCAGCCCCCATCAAGGCACGGGTGCCCTGAGCAACCCGGTGTCTCCGGAGGGGGCAGGAATCCCCTGTGCTGCCCTCTTGAGCCCTGGGAGACTCAATCTCTTGTGGGCAACGTCCGCTCGTGGTGATGCCTCCCGGGGAGGAAGGAAAGCCCTCGGCCCTTCAGAGCCCACTGCGTCGAAATGGACGGCTCACCTCCCAGGCAGCAAGACCCCAGGAGTGAGTCTGGTGCTCGGAGACCAGGCTCATCGGACGTCCTACAGCAGGGTACGTTCAGGTGCAGCTCCCAGCACTTCACGAAGAGGGCAGAGGGCTGGTGGATGAACCCAACCGCCTTTCCCTCCCAGAGCCCATGCCGATGCCCGGGCAGCCTTCAGGGGAGATTCACGGCACTGCAGCAAAGGGACTTTGCAGGAGAACTGTCAGGTGGTGACACCAGGAGCCGTATTGTGGCTGTCCTCTCCTTGCATGAAGTGCTGATGGCCGGGATTGCCGTTCCTGGCTCTGTTTTTTATACTTTTTGTTCTTCTGCCGTCTTTCAGCCATGCTGGGTTAAGAGAGGAGCAAATCGTCTGTCCTGCAGCAGGCAGGCAGTGCCCGTTCCTCATTAAGCCCTCCCACGTCTGGATGTGAAATGCCACGTCAGCCTGCTGGCAGCAGAACAGTGGGATTAGACCTGACAAAACTGCGGTGAGAGGCGCGGGATCTTCCTGTCTCTCCAGGTGTGAGGCCCCATACCGCTTCGTTCAGTGAGAATGCCCTTCAAGGATGCAAATATGGTTTTAGCTCAAGCCTCCGTACAAATGGCCATTGTTTAAGATGCCCGGGAATTGTCATTTAGACTTTTAATGAATAGGAAATGAAGACCCTTGGTTAAGCAAAGGAACGTCTCTGTATTGTAATAGATTTTGCAGACAAGGGCAATATGCAGTCCAGCCAGGAAAGTCAGGAGCAGAGATGGCGGGTGCACAGGAGCTGGTACAAAGAGATCAGAGTGACAGCCCCTTTGCCAGGATTCCTGCAGTGGGCCGTGATGGCTATGAGCTGGAACATCTGGAAATAATGTCACAGACAGCTGGTGAGAACTTGCGGCTTCTGTCTCAGGATTTCATGACCTATTTTCATGCTCAAAAAAACCCCAAAGACTTGAAACGCCCTAGGGACAAAAGAAAATTCTTTGTCTGTGTAGGCACTGTCTTGGAGCCATGAGGAAGCGTCCTTAGGGCAGCATTTCCAAAGTGGTGGGGCTACTGACCGTACCCGAACGGTGAATTGAAAAGCATGCTCCAGCACGCTCCAGCTGGATGGACTTCTCTCTGCCTGCAACCGTGTGGTGATTCTCACTCGTTCACCCCTCCAAAGGCTCTGCTGGGCAAGAGGGTTTGAGCACAGCTGAAACTGGATCCCATGCCCTTGCTTCAAACTGAGCAGTAGGCATTGAAAGCGTAGCCAAAACTGCAGAGCCAAAGCTTGTTGCCGTACGCACAAGAAACTGGCCCACCCACAGCAAAACAGGTAGAATTTGGCAGGCTGCAGCAACATCAAACTCAAATAAAGGCTAGAAGCACGAATTAGCAATGGGACATACTTTGCAGAAGCATCAAAATCATGTGAAGAAATGGATTCACCAGAGAACTTCCAAAAGGTATAAATTTATGCATCATGCTGCATAATCTCATCTGTGTGTGTAACCAGCTGCTCTGAAAGGGCAAGAGCCCTGCAAAAGGACTTAGAGGAAACCTTCCTTTCAGGATGATTTTCTTAGATGGAAAGGTCTTCGGATCGGGGCCATTTGCACAACGCTTCCAGCCACAAAAGTGGAGGCGTTGTCAGTGTAGGGCCACGGGGGATTTTTAGAGTGGACCCTTCCCTCCTCCCAAGGCTGCACCACCTCACTGTCACGCACTGCGGGGCAACGCCGGTACCCAGAGTGAGAACCCACCACGTCCCTTCCCTCCACCATCCGGGTCTGAATCCCCTCAAACAAAGGAGAAATGCCCCACAGGGTGAAACAGGGTTGAGGGAAGATGAAGACCATTTCCCCCGCAACATTTGTAGGGGGTCCACAGGGTTAGAGCATGGCAAGGGAGCGAGGCCCTTGAAAGTAAAGCAGCAGAAAATACTCCTGTTTGAGTCAATGGGACCTTAGTTTGAGGAAGATACCGGAAAGCTGAGAGGGGCCAAAAGAAGGTTTTGCCAACACTCCGCAGCAGGAGAGCGGCTGCTCTCAGAATCCCCGCCTCCCATGGAGCCGAGCCAGGAGCAGGTGGGAGAAGAGGAACCAGAACTTGGGTACAGACCAGCCGGATTCTGGTACCACCAATGGAGTTCACATGTGTGAGCCTCCCCTCTGGCCGTAGCCCCAGATTCTGTGCCTGGGTGTGGTGGGCTGACCCCGCCAACAGCTAAGCCCCCACCCAGCCGCTTGCTCACGAGTCCAGCAGCAGGGTGGAGGAGGGAATCAGAAGGGGAAAAGTGAGAAAAAGCATGTGAGTTGTGGTGACGACGGTTTAATAGGAGAAGCAAAGCTGTGCGCACAAGCAAAGCAAAATAAGGCGTTCGTGCCCCGCTCCCCGTCAGCGGGCAGACATCCAGCCACTCCTGGCAAGCGGAGCCTCAGCACGCATAGCCGTGTTTGGGAAGACCAATGCCATAACCCTGAACGTGTGTGTGTCCCCCCACCTTCCTCCTCCTTTCCCCGAGCTTTTATTGCTGAGCACGACTTCGTATGGTGTGGGATATCCCCTTGGTCAGCTGGGGTCAGCGGTCCCCTGCCAGCCCCTTGCCCACCCCCAGCCCACTCGCTGGTGGGGCAGAGTGGGAGAAAGAGAAGCCACTGACGCTGTGCCAGCGCAGCTCAGCCATAGCTGAACATCGGCAACCCACAACGCAGCCCCACGCAGGCTGCGGTGAAGAAAATTAATCCCATCCCAGCCAGAACCAGTGCGGCGGGTAACACATCTGGGTCGGGCTGAGAGGGATGCTCCAGCCAGCCCTGCTGTCTGATGTCCCTGTTAAGCCTCTGCCACCTCACAGCACTGGGAAAGTCACACCTGATAGGAGACTGCTAAACTCGGGCTCCTAACTCTATTAAACCCATTGTAAACAGTCCCTGATAACACTTTAAAATAATGGTCCATTACGGCAGCAGTGCTTAATTAGAGTGGAACTGACAAATGGAGTCATCATGATTAATGTTATTATAATGAATACATCTGCAATTTGGTATAACACACAGAAATGTCTGGCTTCCCAGGAAACCCTCAGATACAGAGGGTGTCTTTTATATTCACAGGGATATAATAATTCCTCTGAAGGAATCTCATCGTAATTTAGCATGAATTAATGTCCATTTATCACACTGCGTTACCCAGTGCAGCAATTTATCTAAATCCTATATATGCAATGTAGACTCTTGTCTAAGAACACCCGATAATGGAGAAATCCTTTGAAGAAATACATTTACTGTAGATCATTAATGCTCAGTGTGCTAAGTGGCCTTTAAATTAAACTAAGTTAAATAAACTCTTCTTTAATATACCAGTGTAACTTTTTCATTAACAAACACATTAAGGCCTTTTTCATTTACATACAGCTGATGCAAGCATATGATACTGAAACGTTCAATTAGCGGAGCAAAATGTAATTCAGAGCGTCTATATGGTAAGAAAAGGCAGGAGAAGGCAGGGGTCTGGTGCACCAGCCTCGTGTCTTTGGATGACTGCACGCTGGTCCTGCAGGAACTTGCAGTGGGTTTGTCTGTATAGCCTGGCTCCGGGGTGGCCAGAAAGGTTGCTCCTTGTAGAAGGGCAGTAGTTGCCAGGAAGGGGTAAAACCCCACAGAGGAGGTTGCAGGCTGTCCTGAGAGCACACCATTTTCTATACGGGCAGAAGTTGTCCAAGCTGCTGTGCTCGCCTCCCTCCACACATCCCCTGGGACCGACGTGACCCGCTGTGGGTGCTCCTCATCGAGGCACCATCTGCGCCCGCATTTGGGCTCCGGTTCAGTTTGCAAACTGGTTTTAACGTGGCTCCGCTCCTGTCCTGGGGAGGGGAACTGGAGCTGCACACCCAGCACACTCCGGCCCTGATGGGGACATGGGCATCGCGGCAGCGAAGGACTGCGGCCGCACGTGGGGCAGTCCCACCGCCAGCCGTCTCTGCTCCCAGCGAGGAGCACTTACGTTGGCATGGGGGCTCCTGCTCGTGTGCCAGCCCTGTTCCTCGCGCAAGGAGCGCGGGGAACCCCGAGAGCAGAGCCCTGCAGGTCAGAGCTAGAGGGGGTCTCCTCTGCCTGCGTAACGAGTCCCCAGAGCAGCGCGTTGCTGGTGCATCCCTAGCAAACCTCTGAGCCTTGGCTTGCAAGGTGCTCTTGAAACAGACTCCGACAAAACTTCTGCGACGGTGTTTATCTCGATCCTCATGTTCAAATCATATTTACACGAGAGTCTGTCTACAGGATTTCTCATGTGACTGCAGTCCTCCTTACTAGGTATTTTCAAGCAACAGTAAGAAAAGGTCTCATACAGGTGGAGGAATAATCTGCCTTCATTCCTGTCACCTGCTTTCCATTTCCCTGTGTGCAATCAAGAGAAAGAGAAGCGGTGGCTGTTCTTGGCTGGAGGAGAAATCCCAGTTAGTTAGTGATCCTCTGCTGGGACTCACTGGTAACTTACTGACTGGCTGGTGCACCAATGGGAAATGAAGTAAGGCACGCGAAGGACAGACAGCACAGCGAGGAAAAAAAAGGGCTGTATCCCAACACTTGGAGCTGTATGGCTATTACACGTTAGGCTGGGGAAAATACCTAATCTAAAAGGCGCACAGCAGGCTGTTCTGTATGAATTCTGGTGGACAAGCCTGATGGTGAAAGAAGAGCTCCATCCATGTTTAATTGGCTCTTGTGAAAATGGCACTGCACGTATATCCCTGTTTGCCTTATAAAACCCCAATTTAATACTTTACTTTCTTTATGTAGAATTCTCCTAAAAATCTTTCCTCTTGCTTGTCTCAACACGCTCTGCATGTGCTAATTTGAGGGGCTGTTAAATAAACCAGAAGGTGCAGGATTGTTTGGCTCAGCGACTGACTTCGGGACCGTGGGTTTAAATTCACTGACTGAAAAAATTGCGCTGATTACTAGGCTATAAAAGGTGCAAAATGAAATACGTTTAGTGTGCCTGCTCAGGGGGAAGGGGAGGTGCAAAAGCTTTTGAATACCAATCAGAGAAACGAACACATAAAACAAGGGGAGGATTAAACTTCTGGAAAATGGAGTGTTCAGAGCAGAAGAAAAAAAGGAATAAAATTTTTATATCTGAGTTTCTCTACAGCAAACAAATGATGACAGTGGTGGGAGCTCTCCTCTGAGAAGACCAAGCTGAAATGCCTGCCTGAAGAGTGCACACCCCTGCTTCTCCCTTGGCTTTTGTATTAGATACTAAAAGGGAAATCTTCGCTAGCTGCATGCTGCCAGGAGGAGGAGGAGGAGGAGGAAGAGGAGGAGGAGAGTTTCTTGTGGCAGAGCTGTTTTGGTCGGTGACTGTGCAGGGTGTTGCCTGGTGGATCATGCTCTGCACTGGGCTCTGAGACAAGACTACAACATGAGCTTGGTCCCTCGGTGTTTTTTTGGGGAATGGCAGGTTGTCTGGTTGGTTGGCTGGTTGGTTGACTGGTTGATATCTTTTGCAGCATATTGGCTCTCATAGCAGGATTTTAGCAGTCAGTTAGGGAAGTGAGGTGGTTTATCTTACTATGTGTGTTAAACACAACCATACAAAGCTTTTGTAAGCAATATAGGAATTACCTAAACCACCAACCCCCAGAAACTGGGAAGATGCATGGCTGAAAGATTGCTCTAAACTCCCCCTTTCTCTTTTGCTCCTTCCTTTAGTATCCAATGCCAGCTGCTGCATAGAGAGGGTACAACTCAATGCAGACATTTAGTGAGTATGGCACTGGTAACCCTGTGCAATCATCCACTTCGTACCCTTCATATGGCACTAATAGCTATCAAAATTCATGGGTTGCTCTCACCCTGCTCTGGAAACAAGTGCCTCTACGTACCTAGTCCAGAAAAGATCATCCTGGAATTAAACTTCAGACAAAGGACATGCCATTTCCAAGGGGATGAAGGGAAACAGCAAGCAGGTTTCAACTTGCATACTCACTCCATCACTCCTGCAAGGACACAATAGAAAAGCAGCGCAGCGGAAACAAAGTGAGTTGCGCAAACTTCACAGTCTGGGAGAGGAGCAAGGGAGGCAGGGAGACACCGTGCTGGATTGCCCCCAGGTTATCATCATGTAACAGATTTAGTCTGAAACAGAAGCATCTCTGATTGATGGAGGTAGTATTGACCCACAATCCTAAAGACACGAAAAGCCCAGTGGAGATTTGTCTTTTCGTCCTAAGCAAAATGAGGAAGCATTAGCAGAGATGGGGAAATACCTCCTCAGTCATCCAAGCCACGGCACATATTTCAGATAAGAGCAGACGTTCAGTTCAGGTCATTCCTCCTCGTGTTGATATCAAGAAAGGGCTCCTACGGGCCAGGAGCTGTAGCATGGAGCAGGGCAGTGGAGTCAGAAGCGTGGCCCTTGGGCATCAGCAAACCAAGGCTACTCGTCTGCAGGTTGATGCCTTCATCTCTAACTGCAGCAATGCTATTGCCGTCGATGTACGACAGACAAGAACTTGGTCTATGTTAACCAGTCCTAGTTGCTGGCTGGAAGATAAAGTTTTGCAAGTAGAAAGAACAAGAGAAGATTAATATAAAAAGTAACGTGATGCTGAGGGCAAATACCAAAGGAGCTTGGGGTTTTTTTTTGGTCTCCTTTCTCTCGTCATTAGAGAGAGACTCGAGGGCTCAGACGGGCAGCCCACTACTGAGGTTCATGAGTCATATGCTGTTGGAAACAGGAGAGTAAAGGTGGAAAGAAAGGGAAGTGCCTTAGAGTTTGCAGAATAGGTACAGCTGGAAGATATAGAATGACCTGAGGTTTGGGTTTAAATTCTTCTTTTCCTCATCTCACTCCAGAAAGCAGAGGCAACCAGATCAGGTGTGAAGGATGAATGAGAAGCAGGGGATTGTATGGATTTGGCATGAAACTGCTGTATATGGAGAACAACCTGAGAGTTTTGGGGTCCTAGATGAAAGCCTCCGATACACTTGATCTTTCGGTCCCTTCAAGCAGAGGAGATGGTACAATATACCAGGAACCATGGTCTGAAATGGGGCAGGGGCAGCAGCATTTGGTACTAGAAACTCTATTAGGTGAACAATTGCTTGATTTCATTTGGATGCTGGAGACCCCAGGACCTGTGTGACATCTTAGAGAGGGGTGGAAAGGAGCAGAAGTCACAGCAGCCGCACATCTCCACACCTCCATTTCTTCTTATATCCTTGTCCAATATGAAGACTGATAGCAGGGCACATGTCCATTTCTGTACACCCTATAACAGGGTCTTCACCCTGGCTGAGCTTCCAGAGCTCCTGAAACACAGCAGAGAGCAGGAAATTCTGGTTTTGGAGCAGGTTTGGCATGGCTTTGTGCCAACACCGTCATGTTACTATCTTGTTTCATTTTCTGTCCTTTCATTTTATTTATTTCAATTTTATTTTGGCTAACAAAAGCATGAAAACCAGGAGGTGTCCATTCTGTTGCTGTGTTAGCGAAGAGCAGTGATTCAATGGTAGTTAAAGACACATATGTTAACTCCTATGAGCTCTCAGTACAAAGAGGGTAATGCATTGCTCCAGCAGTGACCATCACAACTTGCGTCTCACAGGTTCTGTGTGGAGGAACTGGGCTAGCTGGCACATGCGAAAACCAAAGACACCAAGCCAAAGCCATGTTGATGAACGTATACTCACTTGACTAGATCTAGACAGGACCAGAACACCTGAGCAGCTCAGATACATGACAGGTTTTCATTTTATACTCATCCTTTTCTTACTATTGGGAGAACCGAGGCCTAGAAGGACCTATTGAACTCAATGGCTGCTATATTCAGTATGGCAGCAAACAGTTCAGATGCCCTGCTGTCCAGGACAGCGGACTTGTGGCTACTCACATGGCCAAAGACAAAAAGATACTGCCAAAGAAGTGGCTGAGAGGTGCCTCTGTGGATGGTACCAGGGCTCTGGAGGCACACGAATGATGCTGAGACACTCTAACCTACAGATCGGCACCACCACAGCAGCATTAAGATCAGCACCTCTCATAGGCGCTGAACGAGGCTCTTACGTCTATCCTGTGGCTGTGCAGAGCCGTGGCAGCCATGGACTGAGCTAAGTCTCTTGAATACTGGTACCAGACTAGTTGCCAGAAGAAGGTCTGAAAACAGCTGAGACATTCAGAGAATCACAGAGCGGTTGAGGTTGGAAGGGACTTCTGGAGGTCATCTGGTCTGAGCCCCTGCTCAAGCACGGAGACCTAGAGCCAGTTGCCCAGGACCACATCCAGAAGGCTTTTGAATATCTCCAAGGATGGAGACTCCACAACCTCCCTGGGCAACCTGTGCCAGTGCTCGGTCACCCTCACAGTGAAAAAGTGTTTCCTGATGTTCAGAAGGAACCTCCTGTCTTTCAGTGTGTGCCCGTGGCCTGTGGTCCTGGCACTGGGAACCACTGGAAATAGCCTGGCTCCCTCATCTTCATTCCACCCATGAGGTATTTGTACACATTGATGAAATCCCCCTGAGCCTTCTCTTCTCCAGCTCTCAGCCTTTCCTTATATGCGAGATGCTCCAGTCCCTTCAGCATCTTAGATGCCCTTTGCTGGATTCTCTCCAGTATGTCCATGTCCCTCTGCTACTGGGCAGCCCGGAGCTGGACACAGAGGAAGTCACTATAGAACTCAGATCTCCAGACCCAACCTGGACACTGTCGCTCCCTCACATGCAATCTCTGCTGACTGGTTTTGATGGATTTCTCCCTCAGCAGTTATTTAGCTGTGAGCAGGTGCCAAAGTGTGGATGATTTTTCAATATATTATCACCTCTTTGTATAATCAATAAAAATTTAAATGAGAAGACCTTGGCTGATTCTTTAAATTCTATTATACCCAGACACGAATATTTACAACCCTGTAAAATTAAGCATTTTAGGACACAACCACAGCATAATAGCATTTGCAAGATGCTCTCTATTTTTTTTGTTGATGTGATTTGTGTGTTTTTAAATACTCTGCTTGCAGTTTTCTGTATCATGCCATGCATTTCACAAGTCGTGTGCATGCTGCCCCAGTTGTATATCCTTCCTTGCTGCATTACAGCCAGTTCTGCCTCGTTCATATCACTGCTTTGGGCTGTAAGCATTATGATCCCAGCTAGCAAAATCATTCTCTACCATATTCAATCTATTTCACAATTGTAAAAGGAAGTCTCAGAACTGCCACACGTGTGTTGCTTACTGTTGTGGTTTAACCCCAGCCAGCAGCTAAGCCCCACGCAGCTGCTCGCTCACTCTCCCCCGGCGGGATGGGGGAGAGAATTGGAAGGGTAAAAGTAAGAAAACTCATGGGTTGAGATAAGAACAGTTTAATAACTGAAATATAATAATAATAATAATAGTAGTAATAATAATAAAAATCGTAATGAAAAGGAAAATAACAAAAAGAGAGAGAAATAAAACCCAAGAAAAACAAGTGATGCCAATGAAAAACAACTGCTCACCACCAACTGACTGATGCCCAGGCTGTTCCTGAGCAGCGGCCCCCTGGCCAGCTTTCCCCCTAGTTTAATTGCTGAGCATGACGTCCTATGGTATGGAATATCTCTTTGGGCAGTTGGGGTCAGCTGTCCCGGCTGTGTCCCCTCCCGACTTCTTGTACACCCCCAGCCTGCTCGCTGGCAGGGCAGCATGAGAAACTGAAAATTCCTTGACTTAGTGTGAACACTGCTCAGCAACAACTAAACCATCAGTGTGTTATCAACATTATTCTCACCCTAAATCCGAAACACAGCACTGCACCAGCTACTAGGAAGAAAATTAACTCTATCCCAGCCGAAACCAGGACACTTACTAATACAGAACTAATGTGACCAATATGAAACTGACTTTGTATATCCCCATACTGTCATTGGAAGAGCAGCACTGTGCCTGCAGTGGAGGTTTTCATACTGTACGGGGAAAAAAAATGTAAATATAACAATCAACTCCAGTGTAACAACTAAAATAACTTTTAATTGTTTTCCCTTCACTTATATTTTCTGCTTGGCTGACTCTGCTTATGGCTCCTGGAAAGGCCAGCTCATCAGTTTTTGTTGTTAATCAAGAACAGTAATTGTGTAAGTTATAAAGACACAAGATGATTCTTTGCTGAATAGGATAACAACTTCCAGAAAATGCAAAGTAGTTTTTTTAATGTTTTTTGATTAGTAGTTTGTAAAAGACTGCTATCTGAGTAAACAAGGTCCCCCAAGAGGCACTGGGAATCCAGACTCAAGGAAGGGTTTGCCCCCGTATTCCTGGTGCGGTGGATGCTGTGTCAGAAGAAGGGCTCTCACAGGGCACTGCCAGCTCGGGGCACCACAGCTACTCTAGCTCTGCCTCTGTTCAGGATCAGCAAACACCCTGCAACCAGGGAAAATGGTGGGAAAACGTCCTACCTACCCTTGATACCATGATAAGCATCACGACAAGCATCATGAAAGTAGCGCAGACACCCCTTGGAAGGTGCCGTTGGTCCTCGGATGCTGAGGCGGGAAGCAGGGGCACATCACAAGTCCAGCTGACTTGAAACATTAGTTCCTGGCTTGTCCTCCAGCGTGTGGCCCACAGCCCAGCCGGTTGCCCTCCTCGGGCGCAGTGCCAAGGCCAGCCTTGTCAGCCCGCCCGGGGCACTTCACCCTCCCTACGGAACAGAGTTTGGGTGGCAAGACGTGCTACAACACTGGGGATCGGCTGCTGGGGCATAGGATGGGGACATCTTTCTGGGGAAATTTGCACCAAAGTGTTCAACTTTCCATCAAAATGGGTACTGGAGCTGCCCCACAGCCCACCACAGGTACTGGAGCTGCCTCGCAGCCTGCTGTGGGTACTGGAGCTGCCTCACAGCCCGCCGTAGGTACCAGAGCTGCCTCACAGCCTGCTGTGGGTACCGGAGCTGCCTCACAGCCCGCCGTAGGTACCAGAGCTGCCTCACAGCCTGCTGTGGGTACCGGAGCTGCCTCACAGCCTGCTGTGGGTACCAGAGCTGCCTCACAGCCTGCTGTGGGTACGGGAGCTGCCTCGCAGCCTGCTGTGGGTACTGGAGCTGCCTCGCAGCCCGCTGTGGGTACTGGAGCTGCCTCGCAGCCTGCTGTGGGTACCGGAGCTGCCTCACAGCCTGCTGTGGGTACCGGAGCTGCCTCACAGCCTGCTGTGGGTACTGGAGCTGCCTCGCAGCCTGCCGTGGGTACTGGAGCTGCCTCGCAGCCTGCTGTGGGTACCGGAGCTGCCTCACAGCCCGCCGTAGGTACCAGAGCTGCCTCACAGCCTGCTGTGGGTACCGGAGCTGCCTCACAGCCTGCTGTGGGTACCAGAGCTGCCTCACAGCCTGCTGTGGGTACGGGAGCTGCCTCACAGCCCACCGTGGGTACCGGAGCTGCCTCGCAGCCCGCTGTGGGTACTGGAGCTGCCTCGCAGCCTGCTGTGGGTACCGGAGCTGCCTCACAGCCCGCCGTAGGTACCAGAGCTGCCTCACAGCCTGCTGTGGGTACCGGAGCTGCCTCACAGCCTGCTGTGGGTACCGGAGCTGCCTCGCAGCCCACTGTGGGTACTGGAGCTGCCTCGCAGCCTGCTGTGGGTACTGGAGCTGCCTCGCAGCCCGCTGTGGGTACTGGAGCTGCCTCGCAGCCTGCTGTGGGTACCGGAGCTGCCTCACAGCCCGCCGTAGGTACCAGAGCTGCCTCACAGCCTGCTGTGGGTACCGGAGCTGCCTCACAGCCTGCTGTGGGTACCAGAGCTGCCTCACAGCCTGCTGTGGGTACGGGAGCTGCCTCACAGCCCACCGTGGGTACCGGAGCTGCCTCGCAGCCCGCTGTGGGTACTGGAGCTGCCTCGCAGCCTGCTGTGGGTACCGGAGCTGCCTCACAGCCCGCCGTAGGTACCAGAGCTGCCTCACAGCCTGCTGTGGGTACCGGAGCTGCCTCACAGCCTGCTGTGGGTACCGGAGCTGCCTCGCAGCCCACTGTGGGTACTGGAGCTGCCTCGCAGCCTGCTGTGGGTACTGGAGCTGCCTCGCAGCCCGCTGTGGGTACTGGAGCTGCCTCGCAGCCTGCTGTGGGTACCGGAGCTGCCTCACAGCCCGCCGTAGGTACCAGAGCTGCCTCACAGCCTGCTGTGGGTACCGGAGCTGCCTCACAGCCTGCTGTGGGTACTGGAGCTGCCTCACAGCCCACCGTGGGTACCGGAGCTGCCTCACAGCCTGCTGTGGGTACGGGAGCTGCCTCACAGCCCACCGTGGGTACCGGAGCTGCCTCGCAGCCTGCCGTGGGTACTGGAGCTGCCTCACAGCCCACCGTGGGTACCGGAGCTGCCTCACAGCCCGCTGTGGGTACCGGAGCTGCCTCACAGCCCGCTGTGGGTACCGCAGCTGCCTCATAGCCTGCTGTCGGTACCAGAGCTGCCTCGCAGCCTGCTGTGGGTACTGGAGTTGCCTCGCAGCCCAGCGCTGCACCGGCTGCTTCCTGCAGCCTCACAACAGCTCACGGCCGCCCTCATTTGAAGGGCAGGCAGGCTGCCCTCTGGTTTGGTGGGGCAAGAGGTTTATTCAGCCCCTCGGCAGAATGAGACGAGGATGAGGATGAACAAACCCTGATGCCAGTGACAGGGTGCGCTTTGCCTGCCATCACCCCTCTCCTCCAGGATCCGTCTATCCCTGTGAACTGCTCCAGCCCCGTCTCCCCATGGTCTTTCCACCTGGTGGGGAAGCATTTGCGTGTTTGTGGGTTTTCCTTGTCCAGGTGGGGCAGAAAAGGGCCCCAAAGAGGAGAAGGCTGGGAGGGATGTGAAGAAGGTGGAGAGGCCGATGATGGAGAGGAGAGGAGGAAGCACCCTACCGTGGTGCCAGGAGCTGGGCTGCAGTGCGGCCGAGGATAGATGAGACCGAGGTCGGACATGGGCAAAGTCTGACTGCTGAAACGACTCCTTGTCGTGCCGATTTGTGCTTAAAGCCTTCCTGTTGTGAGTTCTGTCTGCACCACTAATCACACTGTGCTTTTGCAATACACTTTGTCAAGGAAATGAAATGCAAAAATCACTGGCTGATTGCAAGACAACGAGCATTTGACAAGGAACAGCTAAGAGAAAACTCTAAAGGAGCTCTGGGCAGGGTAACCCCTGCTACACGGCAAAACAAAGCCGTTTTCTAACAAGAATTGGGAATATTCAGCACAAGAGCCTACAAGTCGCTGAAGGAAGTGGAATGGGACGGTCTACCTCACCCTAAATATCAGGTCTGATTTCAATTTCATAATTAGCAGTGATTTTAATCTCTAACCAGAAAACTTCGAGGGAGGAGATGGCTGGATCTTTTTAAATACAGCTAGTTAAGTACCGCCGTATCTTGAAATCCTTTTGTTGTATATCCACTGAGTTATGAAATGGATTTAAGTGGATGAACTCTGGTGCAGCCTGCTCAGCAATGCATGAAGAAAAGAGTTGGAGGTGTAAAAAATGTCAAATAGCTATCTCATAGGCATTAAACAATTAATAAAGATAAAATGATCTTTATGTTTTCAGTTTATAATGTCTCTTTTATGAAAGTAAGAAGCAGCGTTGATTCACGATTCGTTGGTTTCACTGCTTTGTGTCATTAGTGGGAACACGTCAAGAATCGCACCCAGAGCAGGCACCAAGTTGAGAGGAAAAGGTGGCAAACGGAAGAGGAAAGTTTCTGCTTTTTGAATCCAGAGCGCTGCTTCTGTGGGGGGTCTCCTCCCTGCTCCACGGGCGACCCAAGGCACAGGACGTGGGGTCCAGGGTGAGGAGAGGGGAATGCCACTTGATGGAAATTCCCAGAGCCAAAGGGAAGAGAAGCTCATGGTGTTCATCATGGCTGGGTTGCACCCTGGCCCTGATGGCATTTGTGCACTTCGGAAACAGTGTTGAACAAACTCATTAAACACGGAAGAGATTATTACGGTTTCTTCATATCCATTTCTAACTTAAGGTATCCTGATGTGTCAGATGAATGGGAACCAGGATGCCAAAACATTGTAGCCCAGGTCTCATGCCATCCGCAAGCCCCCAGTGAGTGGCCTGATTTCTGTAAAGCCAAGCACGTGGAATAACTCGTGGAGTAAAGTTTCATTAAGGCAAACAATAACATCAACCACAAACCCTGTGCGCCCTCTCCATCCAAAATGGAAGCCTAAATTTGGGAAAGTCTGAAGACCCAGCCCAGGATGTCAGGCACAGACCCAACCCATCCCTGAAGAAAGCGTGCAACCCCCCTCATCGGGCTTTGCTCTTGACGCAGCTGCAAGTACTGGGGGGGCAGTAGGAACCGTGGGCTGGTCCATGGTGCCCATCAGAGGCCCAACCTCCACAAGCCCAGAGTAGCACAGTGGCACAAAAGCAGTTGGGAACACAAATTAGGGACTCAGGAGAAGGGACATCCCATCCAGGACCCTCCCAGGGCTGTCCCAGGGCTCAGGGACCCAGGGGCAGTTACCGGGCAGACCAAGTCTGTGCCCAGCTGCTGGAGGGATGTGTATATATTCCTGAAGGGATGTATATATATTCCTACTGGTGGACCTCTGTCCTACACAGCAACAGAAGGAGCAGGATGAGGCCACTGGTGCTCTCTGTGTTCATGTGTGCGGTCTGTGTCTGTGTCGATCCGTGCGGCTGCTGGATCCAGCATCTAACACCACCCTCCTTCACCGCCTGCCAACTTCTGAGCCACGTCCCATGTTTCGCTGAAACAGTGCTTCACACCCAAAATGCGTGACCCCCTCCACAGCAATATTTGCCTCGAATATGCAGGTGTGCAAAATTTGCATCTGCACCGTTTGTCTTGCCTGATGTTAAAGCCACACCATGGACAATTTTTCCACTGTTGGCAGCAAGTTGGAGCAGCTCAAACACAGGCAGATCTTTGGGGGAAAATTACTTTTTTCCCGGGGGTGTGCCTCAGCCCACACAGACAGTGAGCCCTTTTTCCAGAGCTGCTAACAGCTGAGCAAAACTTTCCAACAAGAAGTGGAGGAATGAGCCCCATCCCCCTCTCCCGCACCTCTGCGGAGCAAGGAGCGAGGTCACAGAGCATCCTCCTGCCTCAGCATCAAGGGCTGCAGCACGGGCACGCCGCTCCGTTCTCCCTCGCTGCAGGGTTTAAACCACTTAACCTTAAAATATTCGTCTGTCCCTCTATTTGGCAGACCCTGGGTTTCTGTCCCTCATGCAGCGATTTTTGGAGTTTTGTTTGAAAAGCAGTGCTCCTCAGAAATACCTGACCTACATTTGTGCTGAATGTATTAAATACGCTTACGTACATGTATAGGAAGGCATCCCTGCTGCAAGGTGAGGCACTCGGTGTCCCTGCTTCACAGGGAGGAAAGGAGGATCCCAGGACTTGGCCAAGTCCGTGAGGGACACCCTCCGTGGAGTGAAGACTTCAGATCGTGCTTTCCAGGTCCTACATTAATGCTGTAATTAGTGCGTTCTCACGTGCCGCGCGGTGCTGGCAGCTCTCTCTCTGCCTGCTGTACAGTAATTACAGAGTTAAACCTATTCGCTTGTTTTGACTTTAACTTATTAACTAAGTTAAATTAATTATAGAGTTAAAACAACAAATGCTGTGGTTGGCTGCTGCTGGATAGAGGTAGAGGTGGCCAAGCTGATTTTCTAACCTGCCTCGTCTGTGCACAAAAGTTGCAATAATTCAGTGTTAGTATTTGAAACACTTCCACTGTTTCAATGAATGTTACACTCCTGTACATGCATGTCCTGCAGGTGAAAGGGGGCTGGGGCTGAACAAACATCTGGCACATTGGAAATCAGACTCCTCCCAGGGCTGGGAAAAAGGGTCATCAATCCACCCTGTTAATCTCGGGTCTAACCAGGGAGGCCTGACATCCCACTGGACAGAGGGCAGTAGCTGCTCACTGAAACCTCTCCCACTGCATAACATGAATGGCTTATTTTCAGACTATCAAATCTATTTAACAGGGAGGTGAAATATGCAATTAGTATCATAGAAACGAGCTTCAGTTCATGAAACATCTTAATTAGCTATGTAATTTTATTTATGTTCCATTTGTAAAGTCCAGTCTTGTAATTACTGCTTGGATGTTGAGTGAAGGTTTTTTTTTTTTAGCCTTGAAGCATAAAGGAAAGAGAAATGTTTGGCAAACAGTGAGGGAAGTTGCCTGAGGTTAAATGAGGTTTCAGCAGATACATGCTCCTCCACTTCTCGAGTGTCTGTGGATTACGTGTTGGCTTTTGGGCCTCAAATCTAACAGTCAAACAAACTGAAAACCACGACTAGTTCAAACAGCCATTCTGGTGGGATCTGTTCACATTTCATCATTTCTGGTGGGAGCTATTCACATTGCATCTCAGGGAGAAGGGAGGCGACAGACACCAGCTTTTATTTGTCCTGTACCAGTCCTGCTTACTGGGGCCAGGATTATTGTTTGCAGGAAAATCTGTTTCCCAAGATGGGAAATCACTCTTGTTTACCCATGATCCTTCAGGAAGCACGATGCTTGAAACACTGCTGTTTAGCAAGGAGAAGTCTCCTTTCCAGATGCATTTATTTCTCTAACGTCTTCCTACTTATTCAGAATAATTATCCATTGCTGAACACCTGGTAAATGAACCGCTCTTGCTGGAGCATCCCCACGGGTCATCACAGCTTTTTTGGATGGGATTTGACAGCAGCCACATGCTATCCTCAGCAGACCTCAGACACCCTTAAAATAAGATCCCTAAATGCCCCCGATGGGACCTATGTGACGGTGCAGGGTGCTGTAGGGTGTGTTTTGCAAAGGGTAAGCAGAGGCAAACCCTGGGGCAAATACCAAACCCTGGGGAAAATACCGTATTTCAAAGTAGAGGAGGAAGGGTCATACCCCCAGGGGTGGCAAGTGCCAGTACCACTGGCAGATCATGCAAAATCACTGTTTCACAAGCACCCAAGAGCAGTGCTCAGCTCACTCCCTGCAATCCAGCTACGCGCTGGCTTGGAGAGAAGCGAAGAAGCTGCGTAGGAACCAGGGGATGCAAGTTTGAGGAATCATTGGCATTTGACAGCCTAAAAAACTTCCCCAGAGCTGTTGACAGTTCATATAGAATCGGTACATTATAATTCAGTAGCCTTTTTTTAAAGAAAAGAAGTCATCGAAGGGAGTCAGTGTGTTACCTTGGGGCTTATTCCCCGGCTTTGTGAGGCATGTGTCACGTTGCTGCTTTTATTCAGAGAGGCATTTCATTAAACTGTAGAAAATGCTTTCATTTAAAAGAGCTGTCTTGCAAAATTAGTGACCATGTAAGGCCTTCTAAAACTACTCATGGTTACTTAATAGCTAATTAATAATTAACTAATAGCTTGTAATTAATTACATTAAGGACAACAAGTCCTAGTTCTCCTGTGATGCAGAAGGGCCAGACTGGGCCAGGCAAGTGACTGCAAAACCAGCACCAAATCGTGATGCCTCTGATCAAACTCCTCAGCTCCCCGCTTGACCTGCAAACGCCCCTCTCCCAGATTGCAAGCACGTCCTGGCAATGCAGCAGAAAATTGCTGGGGATGGGAGCTTCAGGAGCTTCAGACTTGTCAGGTGGGTGGTGGGGAATGCGATGACTGCCAGAAAAATAACTCCCATCTAGAGGTATCGGCTGAATACGCGCTAGCAAAGCTGACCTTTTCTCAGGATGCAGACACTGTAACCAAGGCTCCCCAGGCATGCCTGGGATTCATTGGAGCCGGGGAACTTGATGGTTCCTAATAGACAGGGCTGGGGAACAGTCCTCTGCTGAGCCTTCCTGAAAAGAAGAGACCACCACGCAGACAATGGCACTGGCGCCTTGGAGGGTCCATTTCACCCTACTGCGAAGTCACAGGCATCCCAGCGAAGGTGGGGTCCAGAAGAGTCTGACTATGAAACCACCTTGTCAAAGCTGTGTTATGGCCAAAAGTAAAGTAAGAGATGGGCAGAAAGCAGGAGATGGGCGATTCCTCTCCTGCTCCCTGTCCCCTCCCTCCCCCCCCCCGACATTTTTGGGCACGGGCTGGGAGGATGGTTTTCTAGTGGTGACAGGGGTCAGAAACCACAGGAGCTCAGGTGGGTTTGCCGATGGTTGGCTGCAGCACCCCGGTCCCGGGCGATGCGGCTTTGGGTCAGTTATCCTTTTGCATGCATTTAGTAATGAAGGGATGAAGCTGCCTGTGGTGGCCCAGCCTGAGAGCAGAGAGACGCTGGCTGCACTGCTAGGGAAGCAGCTGAAGGGAGCAGCTCTCTACATGGAGGGATAAGCAGGCTGAAGGACCTTAAATCAACATATTTGCTCCTGCTCTCTCAAGACCGGAGCCCTGAGCTCTGAGGACAGCCTGGGGCCGACCCGTCCCAGCAAGGCAGGAGCCCACAGCTGGCTGGGGACTCTCTTTGAGCTCCAGCTCAGCCGGGAAGCCCACGGATGTCCCCGCTATTGCAGAGCTGTGATTTTCCAAGCTCAGACAGGAAGAGGAGCACCCACTAATCACTCCCATTGCCCGCTTCTCCCCCATTTCTCCCCTTCTGGCTTTTTTCTCTGGAATAATCCCCCATCCTACTGACCCTGGATCTCCTGCAGAATCCCCTGCGTTGCAGGAAGATCTGGTCTCCTGCTGCATCCCCCGAGCTCTACGAGGGTGGAACAGGACAGAGAAGAGGAGAAATCCTTCAGGGGCTTTGCAGAGCCAGCCCAGGGGTGCAAGCCTGAGATTCGTACCCGAGTCGAGCCAGGACTTTCCTCTTTGTCCCGGCCGTGCCGGTGGGGGAACGGGAAGGTGGCTCGGTGCTACACCCCGGCTTGTTGCTGACGGAAGAAAATCAGCTGCCTTTGATCTGATCTGCTACTCGGCTTGACACAGACCTGTGAGCTGTTTTCATTAGGGGAAGACACCAGCTGCTGAGGCCCTCAGGAGAGTCCCAGAGCTGCAGAGGAGGGAGGGATAAATGAATTGTGTCACTTTGCAGTGGCTTGGAAAGGGATAACAACATATCACAAGCCGCACCTTGGAGATCTTACTGTGCAAATAGGGGAAGAGATGGGAGATGAATAGAGCGAACCATGGCGATGCCAGTCATCACATCCAAAACCAGAGCTGCCAGCACGTTTCGTGCAAGAGGGACACCACCATAATTGCGATTCCAGAGACAAACAGCACACACATCTCTCACTCCAGGGAATTTAGGCAACTTTCATTTAGGGAGGTTTGACTTTTTCTCATTACATGTTTCAGTGTCTTCAAATGGATTAAAACATGGAAAATAATCTGAAGAATTTCCTGAATTTTAATGTTTCATCCTGCTCCGGTGCAGACAGGAGCGCTGAATGACCAGAATTCCCCCAGAGCAGAATTTCTAAATTCCACTTAGCTCTGTCAGGGAGCACACAAGCCCACAGTGGTAAAGTCTGCAGATACCACAGGTCAGTGGAGTGGCTGGCTTGGTAGATCACTCGAATCTGCAAAGTGTGCTGGTTCTACTTGAACAACACATCTTTCACATGATGAAATGCAAGGTCGGGCAGGTACGAGCATGGAATGTTGTCAGGTTCATAGGAAGGAGGCATGCATGTCTGGGAAGGAGTGACAGAGAAAAGGACGTGGCAAGGGTCGAGGTGCAAAACCAACTGACCAAGAGCTCCGAGGGCCTGGCTGTGGCTGACAGATCAGGGAAGGACCAGGGAGTAGGGACGGCAGGGTAGACAGGAACGCTGCTCCTGAGTGCAGCACTAGTGGTACCACAGCAAAGTAAAGCATCTCTGAGTCACAAAAGATGTAGGCAAACTGGACTTGGCTCAAGGGAAGTCTCCTAGAATATCTCGGGGCCTGGAAACCTTACTTGTATTGAGAGACTGAAGAAGGAGCAACCCCTTTCGTTGGTCCAAGGGTCAGTTAAAGAGTGACTTGACCTGCCTGGTCTACAGCTTTGAGCACACGGCTGCAGTCTGACTGGGGAGAGCTCCTGCGCTCAGCAGAGAAAGTCAGAACAGGAGTCAAGAATTGGGTCGGGCGAATGCAGAATACAGCATGCACATTTGAGTTGGGGAGAAAAATGAGCACTGGACCATTTTCCTTTGCAATAAAATGGGTTTGTCACTGTTGACAACTCTGGATGTAGTTTCAAAAGATAAACTCAGTGCTGGTCTTGGACTTGCTGGGAAAGGCTGATGGTATCAAACTGTCTCATACTGGGAGCCAGGGCAGGTGAGGTTGTGTTCCCTTCTAGCCTCCCCACATCTGGCTCTATGCATTGGCCTTCAACAAGAGCGTAACGACCTGTGAAGGTTTGGGTGTGAAGGGCATGCAGCATCACCTTTACTCTGGGGTCACAAGCGGTGGAACACACTTTTCTCTGAACATTGGACACATTGGTCTGCTCTGACTCCTACAGTGCAAAAACAATGGGCAGAAGTCTTCAAAACAGAGGCTGGGAGGGCTGATTAAACTTGCCGCGTCGCCCTATCGCAACATCTCGGATGGCTTCCACTGCAGGGAATGGACCCATGCTGGGAAGGTCCAGGTTCAGAATCCATAAGCGTCTCTGGCTGGAAGAGAGTGACCTCCAGCAGCACCTAGGGAGAGGGCTGGGTGTGCACAGACCTCAGACCCCTGAACACCTGTATAATTGCTTTAAACCTCTTCTTTGGGTCAATAAATCCCTACCACCTATTTTCTAAAAAGGGGTGTACACAGGTGACAAACTGCTTACAATAGAAATAATGTGAATATTAAGTTAATCAAAGCACTCACATTGGAAGGGATTAAAAGAGGGGAGGGGAAAAAAAAACCCCTCAGCTCGTAACAAGCAATCCATGTCACTTTTTTTCCCTCCTGTGTACTCTTGCTCTGTCCCATTTGTCTAGCAGTAATCTACATTTCAAATGATTACATGGGAAGCTGAAGTGGTAGTGACAGGGATAAACGAAGCTTGTTAAACTAATAGCTGCACTAATGCCCAAATATGTGAACTTCCAGAGTCAGGCAGCATCCAAGGCTGCCGGAGCTGTCAGCCCCGCTCCCCCTGGGCTCGTCCGCCAGCCGCTGCCACATGATGAATGGCCCTGTCGAGTAAATTCATCCGGGGCCCAATTAAATAGGCAGAAATGAACTAGAGCCGTCAACCAGGGAGAGAGAGAGAGGGAGAGGGAGCGAGAGAGGGAGGAAGAAAGAGAGAAGATTTTTTTTTAAAAAAAAAAGGGTGGGAGGAGGGGAGAAATATTCCTCACAAAGTCAAGGAAGCTCCGGCGCAGTGAAGTCATTCTGTCAGAAAATGGCCATTTAATGCTTTGCCGAGCCCACGACAGATAAGTCATCTGAGGAAGCTTTAGTGGAGTCCCAGGGCATTTCATTTATTAATTATCAGCTTCGAGCGGGGATCGCAGCCCGCCTTTCCCTCTTTCCCATCCCTTTTTCTCTGCCGAGCGCTGTCAGCGCCTCGCCTCCTCCCTGTCAGGCAGGAGGGCGGCCGCGCGGCGGTGGGCAAGTTGGGCGCATGGCGGCAGAGACGGCGGGGAGAAGGAGCTGCGAGCTCTCCGTGCGTCCTCCTTCTTCACCTTCCTCAAAAAATCCCAGCCATGGTGCCTCACCCCCAGCCCCGGCCCCCTTCTCTCCCTCTTCCCGCTGCACCCCAAAGCCCCCGTCTCCCTGGGAGGTACCCATCGGACCCCACACAACAGTCCGTCCTGCCCCACCGTATCCCTCCTGACCCCCCCGTTCCTTCCGCTCGTGGCGAGCCGAGCCCCGAGGAGAGATCCCCCCTGCCGCAGGCAGGCTGGGGGCCGGCCCCAGGGATAAGGCAGTCCTTGGAGGCCGTATTTTCCCTCAGGAAGCCCAAAGGTGCATAACGTGACTTCGGATGAGCACTTTGCCAGCTACACTCAGGACCTCACGTTGCCCAGGTCCTCGCTTTATCTCCCACCCGGTGCTGCTCCCACCCACGTCCGCCAGCTCGTCACTGTTCCCTGCCCAACGAGGTGCGTTCCTGCCTGGTGCGTGCCCATCGCAGGCAGGGCCGGGGTGGGTGAAGGCAGGCAAGGCAGAGCCGCTGAGCTGGGTGAGCCCTCAGCCTGTTGTCTCTGGTGGGCTCTGGCACAGCCGGTGACAGCCAGCGGTGCCCACAGCCCATGCCTACACTGGGCTGGGACATGCTGCTGGAGGAGGACAGATCCCCTCCTTGCCTTGTTTGCACTGCACGGAGTACAACAGCTGCTTTCCCTGGCCCAGAAATGTTAGCAAGCAGAAGGCAAATGCCATCTGATGGGAGGGAGGAGGAGAAGAGGCGGCAGTCCCGGCACCCAAGGTAGAAGAGCCCAGGGGCTGCTGGACTCCAACAGAGGGAAGAGGAGGCTGCAACTGGACCCCATTACGAAGAAAAGGAGTTGACTGTGATTGACCTCCATGGGACTTCAGAAGAACTAGAAGTCCTGTAGTGGACGCCCATGAAGCCCTGCTGATCAGGGCTGATTTCTTCTCCTCTCTCCTTCTTGTTACCTGAGGCACAAACGCTTCAGGAGAAAGGCTGCCTAAGGCAGCACTAACCACCCGGCCGGGCTCAGGCACGTGCTGGCAGGGAACGGGCATCCCTGATGGTCTTCCCGGAGCCTTCTGTGAAGCCAGGGTTCCTCTCCTGCCCTCTACATAGACATCGCCAGGCACATCTCAAGGAAAACATGGCACTGCTTTTGGTAAAGCAGCCCCTTCCCCCAGCCCCAGCCCCTGCTATGGTGCAAGTTCTTGCTAAAGCACCAGGCTGGTGAAAACCAAAGGCTGTTATTCAGCACTGCTGCCTTCACATCACAGACCACTTGCCCCATCTCTCCTTTGGCCCCACTTTTATATTATAAATTTATAAATTATTATATATTATATAAATTTAGAAATTTTTATAAATTTCTAAAAATAACAGAGTAGTTATTTTTTTGGCAGGGGACATGACATGGTGTTCAGCCAAAGCACCTGAAGTAAGGCAAGAGCTCTCCCCCAGCCCAGCAGAGTGATGTTTACCTGGCAAGAAGCTGGGAAAATGTGCTGCAGTTCACGGTGTTCATACACGGTGAGATACATGAAGGATGCGCAGCCCGGCGGTGTGGTGCTGGAGAGGGGCTGGCAGCCCTCTCGGGCTGTGGTCTCAGCCATGCTAACTCCTGGTCCTGGTCCCTGTGCCATTGAGGCTGCAGGGCTTGTGGCAGGGGCACAGTGACCGTTCAGCAGTGCAGAGGATCACAGCTCAGTGCTAAGCTCGGTCCTGGCTTTGCTTCATTTGGCAGTTCCCCCTGTCCAGGGACAACCTCCATAGCACTGGGATTTTTGCTCACCTCTGCCAGGTCTCCCTGGTCCTGCAGACGCAAGGTGGGGGCATCAGCCAGCCATGGGAGGCCTGAAGCCTTCCCTTGCCTTGCCTTGCCTTGCCTTGCCTTGCCTTGCCTTGCCTTGTCTTGCCTTGCCTTGCCTTGCCTTGCCTTGCCTTGCCTTGCCTTGCCTTGCCTTGCCTTGCCTTCCCTTCCCTTCCCTTCCCTTCCCTTCCCTTCCCTTCCCTTGCAAAACCTCCTCCATGCAACTACTGTTCCTCGGGCAGCATGGTGTTTCTATTTGCCTTCCTGGCTAGTGCAGCACATTTTTCCTTCCAGTTAAAGCCAAGCAACGTCTAAGCTCCTTCCAAAGCAGAGGGTGGTATCACTGGTAAATTACGAGTTGCTCCGGTTATCACAGTATTCATTTATCTGGCTGTTCTCAGTGCCTCGCAGACACCGTCAGAGTTGAGTGTCTGAAATATATAATGCCAGTTGCCTATTTTACTGCCTGCCATGGTACTGTACGTGCTCCAGAGCCTCATGGAAGAAACAAACCAGTCTGACAGTTTGTTCTTGCTTCTGGCTTTCTGCCTGTAACTTGTAATAGCACATCTTTGAACTTCATGGCCAATTTTCTGAACATTTTGTGAGAGATGTTGTCAAATACCTCTTGAAAGCCTATAGAAATAGTACCAACTTGTTATTCTTTCCACTGTCATGTTGATGAGATTTCTCCATTCTTCAGGAATTCTGCACTGAAATTCCTCTGTGCTTCCTCATTGTGTCTCCTATAGTCTACGTATTTGGCTCTCCAGCTTAGAATCATAGAATCATAGAATCATTTATGTTGGAAAAGACCTTTAAGATAATCAAGTCCAACCGTTAACGTAGCACTGCCAAGTCCACCACTAAACCATGTCCCTAAGTGCCACATCTACATGTCTTTGAAATACCCCCAGGGATGGTGACGCAACCACTTCCCTGGGCAGCCTGTTCCAGTGCTTGACAACCCTTGCGGTGAAGAAATTGTTCCTAATGTCCAATCTAAACCTCCCCTGGTGCAACTTGAGGCCGTTTCTGCTCATCCCATCGCGTGTTACTTGGGAGAAGAGACCGACTCCCGCCTCGTTACAACCTCCTTTCAGATAGCTGTAGAGAGCAATGAGGTCTCCCCTGAGCCTCCTTTTCCCCAGACTAAACAACCCCAGTGCCCTCAGCCGCTCCTCATAAGACTTGTTCTCCAGACCCTTCACCAGCTTCGTTGCCCTTCTTTGGATGCGCTCCAGCCCCTCAATGTCTTTCTTGTAGTGAGGGGCCCAAAACTGAACACAGTATTTGAGCTGCGGCCTCACCAGTGCTGAGTACAGGGGGATGATCACTGCCCCAGTCCTGCTGGCCCCACTATTTCTGATACAAGCCAGGATGCTGTTGGCCTTCTTGGCTACTTGGGCACACTGCCGGCTCATATTCAGCCGGCTGTCAACCAACACCTCCAGGTCCTCTTCTGCCGGGCAGCTTTCCAAACGCTCTTCCCCAGGCCTGTAGCGTTGCATGGGGTTGTTGTGACCCAAGTGCAGGACCCAGCACTGAGCCTTGTTGCACCTCATACAGTTGGCCTCGGCCCATCGATCCAGCCCATCCAGATCCCTCTGCACAGCCTTCCTACCCTCAAGCTTGAAACAGCCAAAGCTTTCTGTGCAGAAGTTGCCCTGGTGTGTACTTCCCAGCAGTGTCCCTAATTAGAGGTCCCATCTGCTCTGCTCTGGTCTACTGATGCAGCAGCCAGCACTAACAGGCGGCAGTGCAATGGCATTGGCACAGCTCAGCTGCCATCAGGTCCACCAGAAATGCTGGTGCGCCGTCCACACCGGGAACCCACCCTCTGCCTCACCGCCGTGCACGGCAGAAGATATATCCCATGGTGCAGTAATATATGAGAGACAGCGTAAAGTTTTGGCATAGTGGCAGCATTTGCTGCCAGAGCACTGTACTCCCTTGCTGGGGCACAACAGGATCATTCGCTGCAGCACCCAGCGCCCAGAGGATAGCTAAAGGAATAATTAAAAAAGAAGCTCTGTTTGCACTAAAAATGTCAGGTATTTTTTTTTCACAGGGCAAAGATTTTTCTTATCAAAAATCTATTCACTAAAATGCTAATGATAGTCAGTGATTAGAAACTGCTGCTCAAGTTTTGAAAGTTCCCAGTGGGTTTCGTAGACACGGTGTGTAGCTTGTCAGTTCAGGAAATGCTTTCAACAAATCAAACTTCAGGGTATGCATTTCTTAAAAATACTTCATTTCCTTAATGCTTCACTGTGCTAAAGCCAATAGGGACTTTTGAGTTAAGTGACAAAGACCACGTTATTAGTTGCAAAGTCAGTTCTGATAGATGTCTCTCATGGCAACATGTTCTCAGATAGGCATAGAGGAACCACTAGCAAATGTGTGTAATGCTTATCTTAATTAAAAAGAATAATTGTTTTATTAAAATGAATTATGAACTTCTTTTTATTTATTAGTGTGGGAGAAGTTCTCTGCCAACTAGATGAAGGTGTTCCAACAAGAAACACAGACCTTCGAGAAACGCAGGGCTCAGCTTCCTCCAACTCCAGTAGGAGTCAAGCAAACAGATGTGGTTGCAGGCAACACCGTATTAATCCCTGTTAATGCCAGCACATGACATTCAGGGTAGAAGCGTTCGGGTCTGGCTGTGGAGCCTTTGGAGATTTCCAAAACAACGTTCCTGCTGCTGCTGCAGGTTTAGAGAAGACTACATGACATGGCCAGTAAGTCTGTGGTTGGGATCCCGGACGCCGGCACACACGCTCCCATGGGGTACCCTGTTGCCCCAAGAGGAGCACTCCTCCAGCCTGTCACAGGTGCTGGTTTACAGTCCCTCTTCTGGAAGAAACTGGTTTAAGCTCATAGCCCAATTTTCATGGAAAAGTTGCAGTTAGGTGAGGTTGTTCCCCGTGTACCTGGGGAACCCTGGAGCCCCAAGCTATTGCTTTCCAGTGAAACTGGGGTCCAGCTAAAAACGCGTCCCAACGGCTTCTGTCAAGTAGGCCATGTGCCAAGTGGATGAACATGTTTGTGTCCTATGGCAGGACTACCTGATGTCCCATTGAATGAAGTCTGTTGAGCAATGTCAACAGCTGAACCAAAGAAGCTCCCTGCATGCACACTTGCTTGTCAGTGTGGTTGCCCCATGGCACAGAGCTCTGCAAAGGACTGGTCCCCGGACTAGCCACTCTGGCTTTATAAATCCAGCCTTCATGAGAAGACTGGTATGACCAAGATGGTCCCCTTCACTGCTTGCCAAAGAAAGGCAGGAAGCACCATGCATACATTTAAATCTGATTAGAGGACAGGGGCATGCAGACTAACGAACTGCTGGGGGAGGCGAGTGGTGGTCAGCTGATGAAGAGCAGGAGAACGTCTCCTGGGTGCACCACACGTCCCCCTTTCTGCACAGGCCTTGCAGGTTAGGGGACGCTGGCCAGCTCTTGGCAGAGCTCGAAGTATGGGAATGAAGCAAATGAGCTGTTTGGATGCCTTTTAAGTTTCTCAAGTCTGCTCCAGCTCCTTCGCTGAATTAAGCAAGGGGGAGGGCTTAAAATCACGGGGGGAAAAAAGGGCAAGCAGTTACTCTCCTGATTAAGGAGGAACAAACCCAACAAATTTTGTAAGAAATGGATGATATTGCTTATTAAATGTCCCAGATTTTGTTCAAGTGCAGACCATTGTAGAAATAAGACAATTAGCGGGGAGGTGTGAGTAGAAGGCTTTCTTTGCCATTGTAGAGCAGTAATGAGAAGCAGCAGCGAAGTTAGGTGATAAGGTAGTGCGTCTGGAGGTATATGTATGCATGTATACGTACATACCGCCGCAGGTGAGCCCACCCCACAGGCTGCAGAGGTCCAACGCTCTCCGGGCTTGCCCCGGAAGACGTGTCCTCACCCCAAAGTCTCAACCCCCACCCTGCCGCTGGCCTCAGGACGGCCGGGTCCTCATCCACCCAGCAGCACCCTGCCCCTCCCTGGCTCACGTCCCCCTTGCACGCCCCAACAGCATCCGTCTGTCCTTCCAGGGCGGACAAGCGTTCCCCCGGTGCGAGGCTTTACGCCGCACTGTAAACAGCTCCTCTGACGTCTGAGTGGGAGGACAATCCATCATTTTTAGTGTCTGGCCTGTCCCTGGGGGCGGGGGAGGAGAGGAGGAGTGTCAGCACGAGACCCTTCCCATACAGGCGCTTTGGTTGAGTGGTTGGTGGCCCTTAAAGAAAAGGAAAATAAACAAATTTAAAAATAGACTGAAAAGCATGTCCCTGCCATCCTTACCCGGCAAGTGTCCTTACGAGATAAGATGCCCTCTGAAATTCGTAGTCCTGGTTGAGATCAAAAGAAATGTCCGAAATCACGAGGAAGGAGTGATGTGTAACCGCAGGCAGGGTGAAGGGGAGCTGTTGCCTCCTCCGCACCCCTGCAGAGCTGGCGGGCTGCATCACCGTGTGCATCTGCCCATCACTGCTTCGCAACAGCGCGGTCCTACCAACCCCACCGGAGCGTCCGCACACCATCCCTGGAGAAACGGAGGAAAAATGTAGGATGACAACACCTGAAACGAAATCAAAGGAGGAAGAGCGGGACAGATGGGTTACAGCCAGCGGTCTGTCTGATTCAATAACGTCCAGTAATGGTCAGCAAAGGGGCTTTCCAACACTGGAGCTGATTTTCTGGGTTAATCAAAAGCCTTAGCTCTAAAACTGACTAGCTTTAGCTCAAACAAATTAAAGATGCAACATTACAGATCAGGTAAAAAATAATGATGACGATGTAAACCTTTTTTATAAATATTAAAATGCTTAATGAAAAAAAATATGGTTTTGCTGGAAGAACTGTAGAATACTTTATCAATAAGGCTTAAATGAATCTATCTGCCATTTTGAAGTAACTTTTTAAAAATTATTTGATATGGAGCCAATAAAAGCTCTTCAAAAATTTAAAACTGAAACTAAAACAGAAGGGCTAAAGTCAGGCAGAAAGCTTTATCTTTGCTTAGTTTCTCATAGATGGAGAACTGGTTTTGCAGACGATTCCATACGTTCTGGGCAATCCACTTTAAAATAAAGCCAAAGACTGACATTTTGTAAGGATTTGGCATATAGAGTTTTCCTGCTTTGCTGGGGAAGCCGATCCGTAAGTAGGGCCAAAAGTGCCGAAACAGGGAAGTAAACAGCTGTGCGCGATTCTCACCTGGGCTGAACTTCAGCATAGCACCTTGCTTATCCTGCTTTTAATTTTCAGCAAGACGAGTAACAGACATCACCCAACCCAGCAACAAGGCATTCACGCAACGAGAGCACCCTCGTTGATCAGAGGAAGGACGGTGAAAATTTGGGCCCACAGACAGGATCACATCGTGGGTCAGGACAGGGGTGACGTGCCTCAGCTGCGTCGCGTTGGTCCCACTGCCGGTTTGCTGATGAGGAGGGACTTGGAAGCCCCCAGACACCCCGGGTTCAAGAGATCTTAGGAGGCGGCTACTCCCTCCCGTGCACATGAACTAAACGATGGACGGGGGTTTCGCCCCTGGCCCTGGCCAGGAGCTGCCCGTGCCCAGGCGAGCTCAGCACAGCCAGTGCAGGCAGAGGATCGGCTCATGCCTGCTACTTCAGTGCTCGCCAGCCCACTGCTGCGTGCATCCCCTAAACTGTATTTTCCTTTGCAAGCTCCCCAGCACAGATCTTTTTCCTCTGCTGTCGAAACTGGCAAATTTAAGCAAATGCCAATAATTCCATTTCGTCCCTAAATTTCTTTTGTCATCATCATTGAACTTGGCTTACTAATGATTTCTTAGAGTTTCAGCTTGAATGGGCATCCATAGATTTTCCTTCTTTTTGAGTTAAACCTGGAGTTATCATCAGGCATGTTTCTGTCAGCTCTTAACCGTTCCTTTCGCTTGCCCATGGCCAACCCGCTGCATAAATCTGAGGATGCAGAAGGGATTCAGTGGGGAAGGGAAAGGGCTTTATATCAAGGCCACATCGTTGCATGCATTATGCCGTGGCACCGCAGCACTTCATCAAGTTCTAATTACGCCTGGTTGACAAATTCCTAGCCCTTTCAACTGGAGATAGAGTGTCTTTGACTAAGTCCATTAGGGCTCGTAATTTTTGATAGTTGAGTTTGCCAGTTGTCTGCTTATACTGATCTTTTCCCCCTACTAAAACCAACTTTTATATAACTGCAAGTCTGGGTTCATTTACTTTATGTACAGGTCCCCTAAGAGGCAGAGAAGTGAATTATATTCTCCCTCTTGGTCTCGTGCAGTTACTAAATTACATTTTTAGCACCTGAAATTAACAGCTAACTGGAGGTAGGCAAGGGAGAGAGTAAAGTTAATGAATTGACTAAATATGATAGCAGAGTAAAGCAAAAAGAGCTGTGTTTCTTCTACCTGTTTTTCCAAATTTTACTGGAGCAAGAAACCAGCAATTACACACCAGTCCCGGGGTGTCCGTGAACCACACGAGCCGAAGCGCCCGCCACGGGTGTCGACGCTCCCGTCACCAAGCAGGCGGCATTATTTCAGGAAGCAAGACCCCCGGGAGCCGGCCAGCCCTCGCGCCGGTGGCAGGGCAGGCTGGGCAGGCACCGCACTGCCTGGCAGGGCTGGGGGGAGCCGGGCAGCGGGCAGACCTCCGGACCGGCGGCAGCTTTCCTCACCCCTGTGCCTTCCCTGACACTGGTCGGGACTAGGACAACCGCGCTGGTCTGGGGAGAAGGAAGGTTACTCAGCGTGAACACACGGCTGCAGGTCAAACCCAGACTGATTTTGCTTTTCCACTCCATGTGCCCAGCAGATCGAAGTTACTGGCTGCGCTGAAGCCGCTCTCTTGGGCTTTGAGTGGAAAGCACAAGAGAGTTGTACCAACACGTTTCATTTCAGCCTCCTAGAGGGATGCACAACAGGCAGTTCAGCTGATTGAAAGCTGTCTCTTTTTTTCCCCTCCCTCTCTTTGTTTTTCCACCCTCTTCTGCACAAGCCTCTGCCTCAGCCAGAGCCCCACGCCTGCACTCTGCAGCTCACTCTCGGCTGGGTCCCTGAGATGCTCCTGCCCAGCTTGGATCCGCACTGCCATTGGCCCACCGGAGAAGGGTGCCCACCGGAGAAGGGTGCCCACCGGAGAGGGGTGCTTTCTGCGGGGGCTGCAAGAGTGATGGATCCAGGGACAGGCAGATGCGCGGGTCCCTGCCTGCAGCCCGGCTCAGGAGGGCAGAGCTGGGCTTCGGCTGCGAGCATCAGCACCTTGGCGCATCTCACAGCTGTTAACTGGGCTGAAAGCACAAAAGCACAACACCCTGCAACCAGATTTACAAGCTGTTGGGTTTGTACCTCTGAGTCACCCAAATTCCTCTCCTGCTCTCCTCGACATGGGCGTTTCAGTGCCACAGGTTCTCTTGTTTTGGGGATGGGGCCACAGCAGTGATCTCGTGGTCCTGCACGCTGTGCAGCATGGACGGCTCTCGTGTCACTTGTCAGGGGGGTTTCCCCAGCGCAGACAAAGTCCGTGCAGCCGGCCTATTGTGCACAGTTAATTTGGCCTTTTTCTGGAGATATGCAAGACAGAAGACAAACCAAGACTTATTTCACCTCCCAGCACCTACTGCTGTAGTGTTGGTTACATGGAGAAAGAAGTGCTTGAGTGACGGTCAGTAAGCTAAATTAAAAACTCCCTGTCTCAGGGTTATGAGGTTTCATGCACTTACTTTTTTTTCCAGATGTCCAAAGTTCTCCCCTTCTTCTCACCTGTTTTTGCAGCACAAATTGTAACCGCGTTTTGAAAAGGATAATACCTAGCTGTATCCTTACATGAAACAACAAATTTAATATTTACAGTTGTAGGATTTCCTCCTGGATTGGTATCATATGCTAAAGGTTTCTGTGTAGTACCCTGCAGTTGTGATAACAAAGACTCAGTGAAATGCCCCCTGAAATGGGCAGCGACATTCTTTGAAGCGAACAGCCCTAAAACACCACGGAGCGTCCTGCTGCAGGTCCAGGCTTGTTTAGCAGAGGACTGGGGATCAGCTGGGTATCTTGAATTGGGGCTCACAGCAGCAGCAAGTGGCTGCAGGAGACCAGCTCTTTAAAAGAGGAAATCTTGAGACAACGTAAGAAAACATGCAAATTTAATTGCTAAAGTGACATTTTTCTTTAAAGTGTGCAAAGTGTTTATTTTAGCCTCAGATTGAAAATTACTGAAATTCTGTCACTTCCAGACAAACTGGGATACCACAATTCTGGAAGCAAACTTTTGCAACTGGCTATTTGCCCTTCCTGCAAACCAAAGGATCCTTCAGAGAAAGAGCAGAAAGAGGAAGAAAACCCTACCTCAGCACCCCTCCCCACCCCAAATGCACCCCCCGTGCCACGCTGGGAGCAGGCAAAGCTCTGTGCCAGAGGACCGGTGCAGTGGGCTGCGAGCAGAGCCGCAGCACGTGGCCAGCTCATGCAGGCGCTCGTTGTGCAATTATTCATCGTTCAGCTTACGGCTGCCTCTGCTGTGTTTCTCCAGCGAAGGGTCCGTGATTAAGCCGGCGAGTTGGGAAGCAGCCCCTCACCAGCTCCTCTCTGGCGGCGAAGGCGGCGATCAGCATCGTTAATGCAAACGGGCTCCCCGGCGGGTGGGGCACAGCAAGCCGCGTGGCCGGGCAAAATCTGGAATTTCTGATTTAAGGGAAACGTTGGGGTTTTGAAACTTGTCATCCTCCTGACTCAGAGTGAAATTGAGTATGTCTAGAGGTGGCATGCGGAGCCATTGGCTCAGGAAAATTGGCATTCCACTACTGTGGCATTTCATGGGGGAAGTGAAGCCCTTTAAAATATGATTATTTTGTATTTCTCGATATCGCTTGACAACATCTCATAAGCTTATGTGGCAAGCACCAAAATAATGGAACTAGGGGGAATTCCCCCCCCCCCCCCCAAGGAATCTCAAACTGCTGCTCTGGAATGTTTTAAAATGAAGATTCCAAAATTGAAAATATGTTTTGGAAGTTTCTCATGCAGAAATTTCGGAATTTCTCAAAATGAACATATACACTAAGAGCTTCCTGTTTGGGTGAAATCAGTGTTTTCCAGCAAGATGTGCTGAAAAATTTGTGACCCACTTCAACCGGCTAACAGCCATAGCAAGTAAACAAAAACAGAGTACAGCGACAGGTTCTCATTACAGCAAAGAGTTAATCAAGGTCCTGAATGGAGAACCATCAATTAGCAGCATTGAGGAATACCCCTAAAGCTGAGGGGTCTGTGACCGCTCATGTCCACAAGAAAGCTACGGACAATGGATTTTGTTAAAAACATTTACTTGGGTAAAACCGGGAAACTTGTGTTGTGGGAGACATCACAAGTCCTGAGAGCAAAGACTTGACTCAGACACCGGCAAAGCAAAGCCTCAGACACCGGCCTCCCACCCTGGCCAGGCTCTTCTGTAGGAGATGCCTGAAGCAGCAGAAAACTGTCCCTGTGTCACCGTGCCTCTGGCTGGACATACATGCACCGCATTTCTTCGGGGTTTGGGGTTTTTTTTTTTTGCACATGTGCGTCTTCTGCAGGAAGAGTGGTGCTGCTGTGGAGCCCAGTCCCGTGCCAAGCCCCACGGTGCTGACCACCAGGAGCCGCGCCGGTTCTGCCAGAGTGGCCAGCTTCTCCCTGTGGAGTTCATCCCCATCCCAGGAGGAGATGTGGCTGTGTCACATGGGATGGTTCCTGCTACCCCTCGTTATGGCCACTCTGACTATGGCGTGTCCACACTGGTTCCTCACGTGCGGCGTTAACTTGCTTGAGATGCGCCTCGGTCCCTGAATTTCCATCCACCCGCCTCCGTTTCGTCAAAAAGCCCCTTGAGCACACGTAGGCTCCAGTCCTCAAAACGGCTTTGGCCGAGCACTCCTGGTGACCCTACGTGTGCCGGGCAGCTTTGACACACATT
>NC_059500.1:318109-350623 GCF_018139145.2 Gymnogyps californianus | reverse complement strand
TAATAGTTACTTATGGTATTCTGTGCTCTAATTAAGAACGTATTCCAGCACAAGAGTAGAAAAGATGTCAAATTAAACAGTGGGGCAGATTGCAGAATAGCCTGTGTGAATGAACGCAGGGCAATGTTGATGCAATATATAATGATATCATGGCTAAAAGAGAGTTGTCTTCAGAAAGCAAAACGAGTAACTTCCACAACTTCTATTTTTTTTGCATTTTACTGAAGATGGCTCCCGGGTTTCTCTACTTGTTCAGAACAGACAGGCGCAGGATATATGCCATATATACCGCAAACACACCCCACGTGGCATTTTGCGCTTTCCATTAGAACTACCTATAAGAAACTGTGGAAGGGGCAAACCAGACACACGGAGAGTGGCACTTTTTTCCCACATCGGGCACATAAAACCATGAGCGGTCAGGAATCCCCTCTCCTCACTGGACTGATTTCCTGAGGTTTCTACTATTCTCCACTTGTTTGCAGCCTTCAATTCAGGGACCGGCACTGACGCTTTCCTCTTGACAGACACAGAAGGGTTCGTCGTCCCCCCTTTTACCTGCCAAGTATTTTGCTGACGCAGCCGTGGCTGACGCGGAGCTGCCGGGAGATGTCACACGGCCGGACCCCTTGGTGGGCGAGCTCCACGATCCTTTGGCGAACGACATCTGGGAGGGGGCGGCCGTTCACAAAAACACCCCCCAGCTGATTCACGCCTCCATGTCCTGAAACACACAGGGGAGGGGGGAGAAGGGCAGGAGAAGAAGAGCTGTGTGAGAGTTTCGGACGTTTCTGCAGGGCAGACACCCCCCCCACAGCCCCAGTGCTCCCAGTGCTGGGCATCCCAGCGTCGGTCCAGACTCCAGCTGCTTTTCCCCGGGGCGCTGCGGGACCCGAAGCACGGAGGCTGTCACGGCCGGACTGCCTGCGCTGCCGCAATGCCACTCGCCGGAGGGGAGGACCCTCCTGCCCGAAGGCAGATCGGGCCCCGTGTGGGAAAAGGGCCACAGGAAGCCACGGGGCGATGCCCGGCTCCCCGGACGTGGGCCACCCTCCTCCCGAAGCCAGCGGCCGCGTTCGCCCGACTGCGAGCTCCAGGGGCAGGCCCGGTGCTGCCCGGTGGAGAAGAGGCTGCTCGTGAGCCTCTGGCTAGGAAGCCAGCTGAAAATAAGGCCGGGTGATCACTCAGCCTGCACACTATCTGTGTCTAAGCACAGGAGGAGATACCTGAAATCAAATACGTGGGGGTTTTTTTCCAGGTGCCTCGACTTAACCAAGAGCAAAAAAACAGAGCATGATTTCTGCTCTTGCAATTTACAGCAGTCTTGGCAAATATTACGATCCCACAAATGAAAGATGAACACTCAGGCAAGCCCAGTATATTATTCCTTTTCGAGCAGCTTTGCACTGTTCACCTTTAGCAAGGTGAATCATATATCTGGTGAGAAACGGGACCCACTTGGATGAATAGTAGTGAAACTGTGTAAAACTCATGAACAGGTAATAATCCCAGGTACCAAGTGAGGAAATTTAATTAAACCTCGTGGTGTTAATCATCCAAACTACTTAGATTACAGAGGAGTGGAGAAGCTGAAAACAAGCAATAGGGGCAGCACGGATGCCAATTCTGGAACAAAAATAATACAGAAAATCTCTCTATTTGCGCAGGGCTTGAACGGCACTGAATAAGCTGACAAGCCAAATGCCTCAGTGTTTAAAAAAAAAAAAGAAAGATTATATAGAGCTATTTTTATTTAAATCCGGTCATTTCACCATTGATAAACTGCTGTCAAACTTTGCAAACACCTTCTAAAACTGTCAGGACACATAATGAATCCACATGAAATATGTGATTGCTAAAGCCAGCTAAAGCCTGTGGCGAGCAGACAAGTGTCTGCTCTGCCTTCATCGCTGCGAGAGGCAGACCTCTGCCAGCGGCCGAGCTGGCCTCAGGCTCGCGCGTCCCTCCTGCAGCCCCGGGGTGCGGGGAGCAGACCCCGGGCGTCGGGGCTGCCTTCAGCTGCCCCTGCCCAGGGAGCTGCCAGCAGCCCCAGGGACGCGCCGGGGCTGGGACGATGCTGCGGCTGGAGCGGGGACAACTGGATGGCCAAGGCGTATGGAGCGACCCCGCAACGCTGCGGTGAACGAGACCTCGGGCTTCTCACCTATTAGTGGCTTTAATTGTACGGAATCACGCAGAGTGCATTCAATACGAGTGGCAAGATGCTGTGGCGGTGGATGGGGAAGGGGGGGGGGGGGCGCGGAGGAAAGGAAAGGAAAGGAAAGGAAAGGAAAGGGAAGGGAAGGGAAGGGAAGGGAAGGGAAGGGAAGGGAAGGGAAGGGAAGGGAAGGGAAGGGAAGGGAAGGGAAGGGAAGGGAAGGGAAGGGAAGGGAAGGGAAGGGAAGGGAAGGGAAGGGAAGGGAAGGGAAGGGAAGGGAAGGGAAGGGAAGGGAAGGGAAGGGAAGGGAAAGGGAAAGGGAAAAGGAAAGGGAAAGGGAAGAAAGGGAAAGGAGAAAAATGGAGGGAGAGAAAAGAGGGAAGAGAGGGAAGAGAGGGAAGAGAGGGAACAGAGGGAAGGAAGGAAGAAGGAAGGAAGGAAGGAAGGAAGGAAGGAAGGAAAGAAGGAAAGAAGAAAAGAAGGAAAGAAGAAAAGAAGGAAAGAAAGAAGAGATAGAAAGAGAGAAAAGAAAGAAATAAAAGGAAAGAGAGAAAGCAGGCAGTAAGCCATGCGTTTCCTTAGGGAAAGGGCTGACTCTCCCCCCGGAGCCAGTTCCCAGCCCCGGGGAGGCCGGTGGGGCCCGGGCCTGCCCAGGCCGAGAGCATCCGACCCTGCAGCCGCCGGGGGAACAAAGGCTGGGGCCGCCGCCGTCCCTCCCGCCGCGCCGGGGGACCCCTCCCCAAACCTGCCACCGCCTCGGGAACCGGCACCGGCGCCGACCCCGGTTCCCTGCCCGCCCGGGGTCCCTCTCCGCCGGCTGCCGCGCTCCCCGGACGGCTGCGGGCGCGGGCGGGCGCGGGGGGCCCCGTCGGGCCGGGGGGCTGCGGGAGGCGGGGGGAAAAGAGGGCTCTGGCCCCGGCCCGGTGCGCTGCTCCACTCCCCGCTCCGTGCCCCACTCCGCAGCCCGGAGCCCCCCTCGCAGGGAGCGGGGACGGGGCGAGACTCGGGGGCGCGTTCGGGCGGGGGGAGCCCCGGCGAGGTGGCGGGCGCGGGGTCCCCGGGGCCGATGCGGGCAGGGAAGCCGGGGCGAGCGGAGGACGAGGCGGCCCCGGCGGCCGCCCGCCCCGGGGAGCCGCCCGCGGGGGTCCGGGCCGCCCCGGCTGCCCCCCCCCGCCCGCCTCGGCGCCCCGGGGCCCGGGACGGCGGCGTCCCCGGGCTCTGCCCACGCGGGACGGGGAAGCCGCGGGGCCCGTTTGGGCGCCAGAAGGGGCCGAGGTCCCGCTCGGGACCGCCCCGTCCCCGGCCGCCGTGCCCCGGGCTGCGCCGCCGGCCCCGCTCCCCCGCCGGCGGCAGCCCCCCGCCGCTGCCCGGCTCCCCGTCCTCCCCCGCCGCGTTCCGCCGGGGTCGCCTCCCGCCCCCCCCCCGCCTCCCCGCCCCGGGGAGCCGCGGGTCCGGAGCTCGTTTGGCGGCGAACGGCCCCGGGGGCTCCCCCGCTGCGGCCGGGGCCAGAGCGAAGGCAGCGGGGCTTTGGTTTTTTTCCTTCTGTTTTGCCCCGAAATTCCTGGGGGAGGTATCGATTTTCCAGGGCTGCGAACGACGGAGGGCGCCGCTGAAACCCGCCGCGGCTTCTCCCGCCTGGGGTGCCCGGCCCCACGCGCGAAGCCCGTCCTCCGTGGGCTGCGGGTCCGAGAGCGCCGCGTCCCGCTCGCCCCCCGCGCCTGGGCGGGAAGGGGAGCTCCGGCGGCGGGGGCTCCGCGTCCCCCCCGTCCCCCCCCGCACCCCGCACCGCGGGCTTTCCGCCCGGAAAGTTCGCCTTTAAAAAAACGTGATTTGGTTCAACGACGGGAGAGAAATAACCGGGGGGTTAAAACGCCGGGTTGTGGCGGGAGGGAAAGCCCGTTTTCCCGGGGGCGGCAGAAGCCCGTTACCGGCTGCCAGCCCGGCTCCGGACACCTTCCGAGACCCTGCGACGGACAGAGGGAGAGGGGAGCGGGCAGAGAAAGAGCGAGCGAGGGGCAGACGGAGGAAGGGGAGACTTCCAGCCTTCGCGCTGGACGCTTTATTTTGCAAACAAATTTCTTTGAGCCGAAGGGCTGCGGTGCACCAGGAAATGAGATTAGTTCTACCTTAAATTTCCTCGCAATCTCTCGCCGTAATGCAGCGTTTAACTCACCGTGAGAGAAGATGTCATTTCACATAACGCTGTGCTAATGGATAAGTCTTCCCCGACCTCTCAAGCACAACAAACCTCGGGCAAGCCCATCGCGCACGACCTGTTAACTTAACCAGCTCTGCTGCCCGCTCGCCCTCTGCCGCGCTGCCCGACGCGGAGCTCGCCAAGGAATTGTTACGCCTTTCTTCGGGTGGTCAAAAAGAAAAAAGAAAAAAAAAAACAAAACAAAACAAAAAAACAAACAAACAAAAAAAACCCCTCTCCAGCCCCGCTCCGTGCCTTTCGTATTTGTTTGCTTTTTTTTTGTTTGGTTGGTTGGTTGGGGTTTTTTGTTGGTTATTTTTAATTAACGAATATCAAAACGTTGAGATAGAGGGAGAACATCGTATAGCAAACTTTTCCGTTCGTCGGAAATACCGGGCGGCTTTCTTCCCTAAGATTTCATTTGGGGGAAAAATGTATATAGACACAAGCGTGCGTGCATATGTACAGATAGATACACATACATAGTTAGGCGTGCGTGTACGTATATCTGCCCGCACATATAAATACACATTTGCGTCGGCTCTTTCTCTACGGGAAGATAAACCTGGCACCAGCCCGCTGCCCGCAGCATCCCGCCGCCGTCCGTCCACCGGCAAAACCCTCCGCGCGGCGCGGCCGGCCTTCCCGAAGGGGCACGGCGGCTGCGGGCGGGGACCGGGGTGGGGACACACACACACACACACACACACACACACACACACGGGACGGGACGCGGCAGAGCAGCCCCGGGGCCGGCGGCAGCGTGGACCGCCGTTTGCCCGGACACCCCCGCCCCACCTCTCCGCTCCACGGAGCGCCGCGGCGGCGGGGAGCGGCGGCCCGGCGGCCCCGTCCGCGATCGCGCAGGGCCCGTCGCGGCCGTGTCAGAGAAGTTGAACGAGCAGCCTACTTACTATGCATTGCTGCAAACGGGTCGTGCTTACAGTGTATTTCCATCGGAGCGGTCCGGGCCGGGGCGGCCTCGCCGAGCAGGTCTCGATTCGCCGGCGGCGTTACCGGGTTTGGGGCCGGGGGAAGGGGACCGGGGAAACAGCCGGAGACCGACCAAATTGGGGGGGTGGGGGGAAAGGGGGGGCAAAAAGAAAAAAAAGAAAAAAAAAAAGGCAAAAAAACCCCCACCCCGAAGAGTCCCGCCCCGAGCGGGGCCGCGGTATCCGACAGCGCCGGCCGAGCGCGGCTCCCGCGCCGCTCGCTACGCACGCCGGCTCCGTCGGGGGCGGGGGGCGAGCAGCGGCCGCCCCGGGCTGCGCCTCGGCCCCCGGCCGCTCCCCGGGCGGCCGCCGAGCCGCGGCACCCGCCTCCCGGCTCCGAGGCGGCGCCGGGCGCGGAGGGGGCGGGCGTCTCGGTCCGGCGGCCGGGAGCCCGGCGCTCCCTCCCCGACGGCTCTTTGTGCTGGCGGCGCCGGCGGCTGCGCGGCGGCGGCCGGGGCGGGCGGCAGCGGGGGCGGGCGCCCGTCCGCGGGGCTCGGTCCCGGGGCGGCGGCGCGCTCCGCCTGTGCCGCCCCCCCGCCGCGCCGCTCGCAGCAACTCGCGGCGCCGGGCGGGGCGGCGGTGGGCGAGGGGAGCGGCGGGGGAAGGTGTGCGAGAGGGCGGGGAGCGGGGCGGGGCCGGGCTCGCCTCGCCGCGCCTCGCCGCGGCCCCGCGGGACCGGGGGGCGCCCCGTCAGCGGCCGCCGTCCGACCGGGGGCGCCGGCGCGGCGCGCCCATCGCCGCCCCCGCCGCCCGCCGGGCCGCGGGGCCGCGGCCGCCCCCTCCCCGCCCGCCGTCGGCTGCCGGGGCGGCGCGGCGCGGCGCCTGCCTGGCTCGGGCGGTGAGCCGGCGCGCTGCCGGCCGGCGGCGGGCGGCGGGGGTTGTGGCGGGCGGCGGGGGCGGGGGCGGGGGCGGGCCGCGCGGGGCGCGCGGGGCGGGGCGCGGCGGGGCGGGGCGGGGCGGGGGCGGTGGGGGTGGGGGTGGGGGGCCGCTCCGGCGGGCACCGCCCCGGGACCGCGCCCGCACCCGCCGGCCCCGCCGCGCCCCGCGGCCGAGCCGCGCGCCCCAGCGCGCCCCGCGGAGGAGGCGCGGCGGGCGGCGCTTCAGCACCGCGCGGCTGGACAGCGGCGGGCCGGCGGCGGGCGGGGCCCGGCCGTCACTCACCGCCCCGGCCAATCGCAAAAGTTAACTTGCCGGCGCCCCGCATTGGCCGCCGGGCGGCGACGCTGCCTATTGGCGGGATACGGGCCAATGGGGGCGGGGGGCGTGGCCGCGCGCCCTCACCGGGCGGGCGGGGCGGGGCACAGCCACGCGAGACCGGGGCGGGGGATGGGGGGTCGGGGGGAGCGGCCCCCCCCCCCTTCGTCCCGGGGCCGTGGGCGTGGGACCCCCGACGGCCGGCCGGCCCCCGCGTCCCGGGGCCCTGGCACCCCCGACGGCCGAGCGGAGCGTCCCGGGGCCGCGGGACCCTCGACGGGTGGGCGGTGCGTCCCGTGGCCGTGGGTCACCCGGCGGCCCGGCGCAGCTCGCCGGCGCCGTTGGTCTCCCCGACGGCCGGACGGCGCGGCCCGGGGCCGCGGGTCCCCGCCGGCCCCCGACCCCGGGAGCCCGGGCGGCGGGTGCGGGCGCGGAGGGGCGCGGGCCGCGGCCGGCCCGGGGTCTCCGCCCGCCCGCCCGCCCGCGCAGTCCGCGGTCGCGGCGGGGCTCGGCGGCCCCGGGCAGGGCCGCGCTGGCGGGCGGGGGGCCGCCGCGTCCAGGGCCGACGGGTTCCCGCTCCGGCCGCCGACACACGGGTCCTGCCCCCGGCGGCGCTGCCCCAGCCCGGGGCTGCAGGCCGGCCGAGCCGGCCGGGATGTCCCACCCGCCCCGGCCGCCCCCGGCGCGCCGCGGGGGAGCGCGGGGGGCACGGCGGAGCCCAGCCGAGCCAAGTCCCCCGCCCTCGGCCCTGCTGCCCGGCTGCCGCCTCGCCGAGGGGATGGCGGTGCGGAGGGAGCTTTTCCCGCCGCCCGCGGGCGAGAGCCCCCGCCGCCCGCCCGCCCCGGCGCGCCGGCGGCCCGCGCCCTCGGGGCCCAGCGGCGGCAGGGCCGGGCCGGGACCCTCCGGCGGCGGCGGGGGACGGGCGGCCGCTGCAGCCGCCGCCGGCGGCGCGGGGCGGGTGAGCGCGGGGCGAGTTTTCGTTGAACGCGAAACTCCCGGGCGCGGCCGAGCCGCCGCCGCGGGGACGGGACTGGACGGGACGGGACGGGAGGGGTCCGGCCGGGGGGCGGGGGGGGGCAGCGGGAGCGGGGGACGCAGCATGCGGGGCCGGGGTACGGCGAGGGCCCTTTCCCGCGCAAGCCTCGCAGCCGAGGCGGGGGCCGTCGGGCCGGTCGCCCCCCGCCGCCGCTCGGCACCTCGGCCCGGCGGGGGGGGGGGGGGGGGAAGACCCCGGGGTTGCGGGGCGCGGGTCCGGGGGCCCGCGCCGGCCTGCGCGGAGAGGGGAGGGCGGGCAGGGTCGGCAGCCCTCCCTGCCTGCCCTTCCTTCACCCCTGCCTTCATCCCCCCCCCTCCTCCTCCTCCTTCCCGCGGGGCACTGCGGAGGAAGCCCCCCCCCCCCGGCCCGACACCCCGCAGGGAGGCGGCGGGGCCCGCGGCGGCAGAGGCCCGGGGGCTCCGCGCTGCCCGCCCTGCCCGGCCCGGGCAGAGCTGCCCGCGCTACCGAGCCCGCCGACCCCGGCCCCTCCCGCCCCGGCCGCCCCCGCCGCGCGGGGCGTGCGGCGCGCCGCCATGAAATGCTTTATCGATTAAACGATTATTCAGGCGATTTAACTAATAAAAGGCCCCATCGATCGCTTCGGAATTGCAGTCCGCCACCGAGCCGCGAGGCCGCCTCCGCGCCCGCCACCGGCCCCACGGCCACGCCGCCGCCGCGCTGCCCGCGGGGGCGCCGGGAGGAGGCTCGCCGCGGCCTCTCGCCGGTCCCCGGTCCCGGTCCCGGACCCCTCGCCCGCCCGGCCCCGGGCCGCAGGGCCGGCGGACACCCGGCCGGCACCGGCGCCGGCGCGGGGCCCCCGTCCGCGGGACACGGGGGTCTCGGCAGCCCCCCGCGCCGCCCCGAAGACCCCGCGGGGAGCCGGCCCCGCCGCCCGCCCCGGCCCCGGCGCGCCCGACTCGGCCCCGCACCGCGGCCCACGCGTGACGGGCCCGGCGGCCGGTGTCGGCGTCCCCCGCGGCGCCCAGCCCGAGTCCCACCTGTGCGGCCGGCCCGGGGGGTCGCGTAGGCTTTCTCCAACTCCATCCCGGCTCTTCAGGACTTGGGGAAGCGGACGGAGAGAAAAGTTTCCACGTCGTGTTGCTATCGCCTTCCTTTTCCTTCTTTTTTTTCCTTTTCTCTTCTTTTCTTTCTTGTTTTGTTTCCTCTTCTCTTCCCTCGTCTTGTCTTTTCTTTTCTTTTCTTTCTTTTTCCTTCCTTTTTTTCTTCTTTATTTCTCTTTTTTTTTCTTCCCTTTTTTTTTTTTGAGGGCCTCTCGCAAGTTGGAATAATTCAACTCTTCCGCTCCCCGCCGAGCTTTTGCAGCTGATCACTGAGCTGAAACTAAACGTTTTAGGTGGAAAAAAGCCTCTGAAGGAACCGTGAAATGATTAAGAAACTAAAGAGCTCCTCGCCATGTGAGATCATGTCCTGTTCTCTAAAACATCACAAGATGTCCCCAGACGCAGCCAAAACCCAAGAAAACTCTGACATCTGTTGTAGCAGGAATCAAAGTTTGCTCGCAACCAGCCGCCCCCCGGGCGCTCCGCCGGCTGCTGCAGAGCGGCGGCACCGGCGGCGGCACCGGCACCGGCGGCGGCGGCACCTGCCCGCTCTGCCTCCGCCAGCCCCAGCCCGTCACCCACTTTTCAGCAGAGCCGACTTCCCCTTCCCGGGCCGGGGGGGTGACGCTGCAGCCCCGGGGCCGCGCTCCCCGACGGGACGGGACGGGCCGCCGCGGGGGCGGGACGGGGACTTGCCTGCCACTGCCTGGGGGGCGGCGGGGAGACCCCAGCGCCCCGCATCACCCCCTGCCCTGCCCTGCCCTTCGCCCCTCGCTTGGGGAAAGCCCTTAGGCCGGAGCGGAGCCCGGGCGGCGCGGGGGCGAGCGGCCCGATGGAGGTGCTGGCGGGGGGGGGGGGGGGGGGGGGGCCTGGGCTGGTCTTGCCCGGGCCGGGCCGGGGGAGGGGGGTTCCGCTCGGGCTCCCCCCGCACCTCCCGTTTGCACGGCGGCCTCCAGCCGGTACCGAGCCGCGGCTGCGGAGCCACGGCCGCGTCCTGCAGGCCTCGGCGGCGCGGGTGCGGGCGGGGAGAGGGGAAGGGGCGAATGCACGAGGCCCCGACCGCTCCCAGATTTATTTTTCCGCAAAGCGACTCGGGGAATTAAAAAAAAAAAAAAAAAAATGACGGCGCTCCCCCTCCCCAAAGGACGAAATAAACATCAGCCCCGGGGCGTCTCCCGTGGAACCGGGCCCGGCGGGAGGTCCCGCCTGCAGCGCCCTGCCTGCGCTGCTCCCCTCGCCCACCGGCGCCCGCAGCGATGCACCCGCTCCCACCCGCGCACACCCGCAGCCCGCGGCCTCCCACGCCGCCGCCCGCTCCCTCGCCCACGGAACCCGCCCAGGCGTGAAGCCAGTCCGCTGGCGGGGGACGCGGGTGGGTTCTGCTCCCCTCCCCGGGCTGCCCCGCGCCGGCACCGCCGCCCCACGGCCTCCTCCGCGCGTGGCGGGGGCTGCCGCGCCCCGGTGCCGAGCGGCCGCGGGCAGGGGAGAGGAGCGGGGGGCTGAAGGGGGGCACCGCTGCCTGCGGGCAGAGCGGGCAGGGGCAGCCCCGCTCGGGCCGGATCCTGCGGGGGGCAGGGACGAGCCGGGATCTGGGGACGCGAGGCCGGTAAGGGGGCTGCCGGCCGCCTCTCCCGGCGCAGCCCCGCTCCCCCCGTGACCCCGGCCCCCCCCCGGGAGCTGAGATGGGCGCGACTCCGTTTCCAAAACCTCCCTTTTCCCTCTCGCCCACCCCCGGGCTTCGGAGGCCGCCGCATCCGAGGACCGGCGGCCCGGCTGCCCCGCACGGCTCCGCGGCTGGGCCGGGGCCGGGCCCACCCGGGACCCCCGGCCGCCTGGCTCCGTCCCGCGAGCAGCGCGGCTGGAGGGAGGCCGGCTCCTGCCTCTCGCCCTTTTGCTTCCCTTTTCACCAACGTTTCTTCGCTCTCATTTGCTTACACCAAAATAACCGGCGGCCAGAGCCCGCTTTCCGCCGGCTCGCCCCGAAACGCGAGCCGCCGTGCGAACAACCGCTCCGGGATGGTCCTTCCCTGCGGCGCTGCCCTGGGGAGAGGCAGCCCCGAATAAGCCAGCCAAATGAACAGCAGACGCCCCCCACCCCACCCCACCCCGCCCCGCATCCCTCCGGATGCTCTCCTCTCCCGGCCTCTCCCGGCCACGCCGGCCCACGGCCCCGGCAGCAGCGCGGAGCTCGGGACCGCTGGTCTGACCTCACGCAGGGAAACGAAGGAAAAACACTTTATTGCCCTACAAACGGGCCGCGGGGCTCCCGCCTCCCCTCCCGCCTCGGCAGCGGAGCCGCCCGCTCGCCCCGGCCCGAGGAGGAGCGTAGGAGGTGGCGGAGGGGCTGCAGCGGGGGCCCGGCCCGGCTCCCCGCGTCTGCCGGCGCGCCGGCGGCTGCCGGGACGCGCACGACGCCCACCCGCGTGGGCACCGCCGGGTCGGCAGCTCCGCGGGATGCGCGCCCGCGTACGCGCCTGCTCCGCCTGCGAGCAAGGGCCGCGCCCGCCCGTCCCGCCGCGGCCCCGGCCCGGCCCGCCGTCGGGCCCGTCGCCCTCGGGGGCCGCGGCATCCCGGGGCTGTGAGGGCTCTGGCCCCGCGGCCGCTCCCCGGCTGCCGGGACCCGGCGCCGCTCGGGCATCCCCGCAATCGCGTTAAGGAAAACAGCGCGGACGCTTCGGCGGGCAGCGGCACCCCTCGCTCCCTCCCCGCTGGGGGGGGGGGGGCGGGGCGGCGCTGGGGTGCAAGGCTTGCGGTGAGACCCGCACTGCTCCCCCCACCCCCCCGCTCAGAGCCCCCCGAGGAGCGGGGCTCCGGCGCCGCAGCGTGCCCGCAGCAGCGGGGCTGAGCTCCGCCGGGCCGGGCGGGCGGGAGCAGACCCCGGCGGGGGGAGCCCCGGGACCCATCCTGCCCCCCCTCCCCGGGCTGCGCCGTGAGCGAGGGTGCGATTTAAGGCCGGGTGTGCGGAGCCTGTGCCCCGCGGCCGCCCGGGAAAAGCCCCGCAAGGCTGCCGGGGTCGGCAGGGCCGGGAGCAGCCGGGGTCCTGCCGCTCGGGCGGGCGCGCCCGCGAACGGGTCCCTGCAAAACGCCTCCCCTCTCCCAGGAGCGACTTCTGCGGGGGGGCGACACGGCAGCGTGGCCGACCCCCCCCCCCCCCTCCAGGAAAGGGGCGCTCCGGAGCCAGCCCACCGCAAAGCCAGGGCTGCAGCCGGAGGGTCCCCGGGCTCCGCACGGCCTGGACCCCGGTTCAGCGCGCTGCGGTGCTTTCTGTGCACGGCAAGAGGCAGGTAACAAAGCAGCGAAGGGAAGAAGCCGTGGCGCGGCAGAAATCTCTTTTTGGAGTTTTCCAAGGACAGTCGTCGTTGCCTGCCCTCTGTGAGGTGACGAGAAGATCGTAAACCCGGCCTAACCTTTTGTCCTGTTTACCTCTGGAGCGTAAGGTTAGGAAGCGAAAGGATGACCCCCACCCCACACGGCTCACACTGCAAACCCAGGCGCTGCTCAAGGCTCGGCGTAACAGATCGCAGCCGAAACACCTGGAACCGCCAGAGCAAAGTGTTTGCATCGCCTTGCCTCCCCAGGTACCAGCCTGCCCCGCTCCTTGGGCAGCCTCCTTTTCCCGAGGCGTGGTTAATCGTGATTTTGGGGGAGTGGAGGGGCAGAGGGTCCCACAGAGCATCCAAAGCCCCCTACCACCTTTAAAGTTACTTGCGCTTTCTCACGTTTCTGTAAAACACACCCATATCTCATGTGGAAGAGGGGGAGCGCTGCTACAAATGATGATCTGCCCCCCGGTCTCGGCGGGATCAGAGGGTGGGGGTTTTACTGGTTTAGAAATAGCCGCTGCTTCGCTGCAGTACCATAGTCTCTTTTTCCTCTGACCTCTGTCATTTTAAATTAAAAATATGGGCGATCTAGTGGTGATTGTGGCCCAGTATGTTCCCAGAGATAAAAGTGAACTCTGAGCTCGGTATGCTAATTAGACTGAAGTAATTTTAAAAGGTGTTAGATGGGCAGTCCTGTAAAGTTGTGAGCACTTGGGTAGCATAATCTAATATCCTCAGTGATCTTTAGAGAGCTGTTCACGGGAAGCCATCAGGAAAGGAGGCTTGAAAGACGGGAGCGGGGAGAAGAGGCATCCCGTCAGCAGCGGAGTTTGCTTGGGCGGTCCGTGCGGAAGAGGTGCTCTGTCCCCCCGGATGATGACCTCGCCACTGGAGATTAACGGGGAGAGATGCCGACAATCTTGTCAGCGCTCCATTTCCCAGTCCGGTCAGTCCAGCGAGGGGGCAGAGCCGAGGTGGCGCAGCTGACAAAACCAGTGGGTTTTATTTTCGAGAGCGTGAGAGGAGGGCAGGAAATGCTGAGAGACTTCTCTTTTTCAGTCAATATGCATTATTACTTTTGCTCTCCCCTCACCTACCACTCACTGCTGTCTCAGAAGTGCTGCCGGTTGTACCGGGCGGTGAGCAGCGTGCTGAGGGTCCTTGTCGGGTGTATTCAGCAGAGAGAGCCGCTGCTGTCCTGCAGCAGGGAGCACCACGGCAGGGTGAAATGCTTTTCTGAAAGAGCCGCCTGCAGCTTCGCTGTCCCGCACCCTGAGGGCTGCTCCTCGCCACCTCTTTCTGTGCCTCCAGGACTTTTCTTCTCTCCAGTCCACAACCGTACAGTGACCAGGGCCCGCGTTTTCAGAGATAAATTTGTGTCGAAGCAGAAGACCAACCTGGTTTATCACAGCAATGAATAGCCTAAACCTGTTTTATCAGCCTGGTGTGGAAGGGTTCAGGGCCACAGTGAACGCTTCAGTCCCCTCTCTCAGTCACTTTCACTGATCTCGAGTGTGGTTATTTTGATAGTTAAAAAGACACGGTTTTAAAAGTCACCTTTGCAGAACTTTCTGCCTGGTGACACGCTTACATGCACAGCTGAAAATGAGCCAGCATCCGAGGGAGGCCAAGCCACACCAGATGCTGGCTACTACCTCTTCCTGAGAGCTCTGTGAGAAACCCCACCGTATCCTCTGAGATTACTGCAGTGACGTGGTAGAGCGAGGGCCTGGCCTCCTGGGAGCGCGGCACGGCTGGACTGCAGAGCTCGGGCTTCCCCGGCCTCTGCACGATCGCTCCCCGTTCAAACCCAGCGGAAGAGCGTGACGCAAGGCGCCGTCAGCAGCAGAGCTGGTGTCCTCCGGCCCGCGGGCCGTCCCGGCAGGCTCCTTGGGAAGGCCAAGTGCTCGTTTCGGATGCAGCGGCGGAGGCGGGATGAGCGCTGCTTTTGGGACCAGAGTGCGGAGCGGAGGAAACGGACGCCCGAAGGCGGCGGTGTCTGGGGGCGCGGAGCAGCCCCCGCCTTGCCCCGGGACCCGCAGCCGGGCCAGGGCAAGGTGGGAGAAGGGAAAGGTTGCCGAGCCCTTGGCCAGACGGCAGACCCAGGGAGGTGCAGTGGCGTGCCTGGGGACCGCGCAGGTCTGGGCAGAGCGCGGAGCAGGAATCAGATCTTCGCAGCTGTAGGCCAGGGGCCTCATGAAAAAGCACCCTCGACGTCCACCCTTCGTCACCGAGCTTGGGCTTTCACAGTGCCCCTGGGCGCCTGGCAAACGAGACGCCCCGAGGGGCAGGTTGTAACCTCACCTCTGCGTTACGCAGAATGGAGAAGCTTGCTGTGGGGCTGCCGTTTTGCTTGGAGGAATAGCTTGCTCAGTTATAAGCCCTGCTTCCCTCTCTCTGAATGCATCCTCCCATGGATATTTTGAAAAGAGGGGCCCATTTTGGCTATGCCGCAAAGTAAAGAAACCGAGAAGGAGGATTTTTTTATGGGAGCGCTAGCTGGAAAGCCATCGACTCTACTATACAATGCTTGCTTTTCCAGTCTCTCTGGAGAAAGCCAAGAACAAAAATTTCAACCCAAGTTCACCCGGTGCTGTAACTTTTGTGTTTGCTGCTATTAAAACGTTGAGAAAGGTCAAATTGATTCCTTTGCTTTGAGAATTGCTGGGAGAAGAGGTAGATTGGAAGATAGGAAGTTAAATCACTGAATAGTCTGCTTCCAACAATTGCCAGGGAAGAGGAAAATACAGTTGATTACGTGAGCCAGACTTTGCTAGACATAAAAGTGTCCAGAAAATACAAGCAGAAGACAGGAGGTTAAGAAATCTAAGGCTTTCTCGAGGCTCAAAAGGAGAGATACCCAGGGTATTAACTGTTATCTTTCCTAGATTAGGTTCCCTGTTAATAATCCGATTCTCCCCTATTGATTGAAAAAAAGGGTGGTGGGTCACAGCCTCCAAACACATAATTAACTCTAATCAAATAGATGGCCAAGATCAGAAACTGGGCAGCGCTCTGAGTCCAGCTTTGTCCAGAATCTCTCTAGATCAGGTGTTCAGTACCTACAGGAACACGGTACAATATTCTCCTGCTCCTCCTTGGCTGTTGTTAAGTAAATACGTCTCTCGGTCGACATGCTGCCACGTATGTAAATAGGTGCCGCTGTAAATCCCAGCTGCCAAAGGATTTTTCATCCTAACGTATTTTGCTTCTAAAGAGATTTCAAATTTTCCCAAGAATATTTAGTAGATACATCATAGCACGTGCTTTAGGTAGGTGTTTTAACGGCCACCTTTCAATGGCTTGCAGAAAGGTTTCCTTCCATAGTTTTAGGAACCATGACAGTACCTGCAAGAACATTTAAATACGCGTTTGATCACGCTAATCGCCAGAGCCTTTGTGCAGCAGGGGCTATATATTCACAGCAGATATTCAAAGGAGCAGTGCACTAGCACGGATGAAAATGTTTGTACATTTTCAAGCCCCAGGCCACGCTGTTACAACCCAGGAAGTTTTTCATCCACAGCCGCCCTGGGTAAAATCCTGGCTGGACACATGGGCGGGGGGGAGGTTGGGCAGAGCAAGGTGGGATGCGCATCCTGGGGTGCTGGACTCATCTCTTAAATGGGTGCTGCGACTAGGACCTGGGGCAAGCAAAGGACTTGCCCGCAGCCATTTGCCAGATTTTCGTATCTGCGGAGCACCACGAGGAGCAACTCGGATGTTCCTCCCATTACTGTGGAGAGGCAGATGTCTTTCTGACAGGAGAGGCTGAAGCTCTCTAGTTGTTTTTTTAATCTCTTTTCATACGTCCACCCAAAACCGCTCCCCAAGGTCCCTGCACGGCAGAGTAAGTTTGCTCGTGGTAGGTCTGCCTTTCACACAGTACAGTTGCACGTCCTGGCCACGCAGGTCCAGGAACTAGCTGCAGCCAAAAAGGCAGGTCTTGCACCCTTCTCGTGCCCTCCCCTCTGCACTGTAGCTGTCTCTGGGGAGCTGACCTGTCAGAAGACAAATCATTTATAACCATCCCGGAGCGGCTGTCCTGTGCAATAACTCCCTTAACTGGCCCATGCTGCACTGCGCGAACACAAGTACTGCTGGAAGGGAAAATGCGGGGGCACGTGGCTAGGGAAGGGGCCTGGGGAAGGTGGTGCTGGGCGATCTGTTGGCAGCGACGTGTTGTACAGGGCTGCAGCAGATCAGCTCACAGGAGCAGCCTGGGGCTTTCCCATGCAGCACCTGCAGCCAGGCTCGCTCGGACGCCGGGAAGGAGCAAATGACGTCGGCTGGGCCCGCGCCGAGGTCATGCATTCTGGCCGTGATGCTCTAAAAGGTGATTACGTCTCTTGCCAGCTCGGCTCTCTTTCCGTTGTTCTGCTGCTCAGGGTTTCCATCACCACCTCCTCCCAGGACCCAGCCTCAGTGGTCTCTAACAAACTGGAAATGCCCGTACCACGGCAGCAGGACAGGCCCTGCGAATGGCACCTTCATCAAGGCGACTCCACGATGGCTGGCCAGCACACGGTGTGGTCAGCCAAGTGCCAGCCTGCCAACCTCTCTGCCTCTGCAACGCTACCTCTGCTCAGCACGGACGTTTTTCCAGGGACCATTTCTTTTGTTTTGCCTTCTGCCAGGGTACGCACAGACTGGGCCAGCCACCCCCCGCTCCCCGTTCGTGTCCGGCTGTCTCTGCTCTCCCAACCCCTCTCGAGGGTGCTGCCGCTCGCCCTCTGGGCTGGGCTGCCGTACGGCGCTGCACTGTCTGGCACTGCTCTGCCGAACAGCAGACTGAGAACGAAGTCCGTTGCCCAACGAGGGAAAAAAATAAAAACAAAAAAGGAAAGTTTCACCGCATTTTCTATGTGCACTTTATCAGTTATTTTACTTAAAAAGGTTGGGAAGGTTTCTTGTCTTTTCACTTCAAGAATCAACTCCTCCCCTTCTGCTCTCGCTGCTTTTCTCTCACCTGCACCCACGCCATTAGCCTCATAGTAACTTACACACTGGCGTAAAATAAGACAAAGTATTTCTTTCCCCTGGAAACCCTCTCGGGCAGTGTTTCAAACCACCGGGCTTTGAAAAACGCTCGAAGAGGCAGAAGCAGCCTCCAGCTGCGGGTCCTGTGCAGCGTGAGCAAACCCTGCTCGGCCCCGGGGAACCGCTCACCCTTTCGCCTCTGCCGTTTGCAAAGTCGGGCGCCTCACCTCTCCCGCAGCGCGGGAAGTCGCTGCTCCCTAACGCCACGCACCCTGAGGTGCGAGCTTGGGTGAATCCATCCCACAGAGGGATGGATGCGAAAGGACGGTCCGTGCGGGATGTGCGCTAACTCGTACTGGCTCAGCTGCGTACGGCGACAGGTCGGGGGTGTTGTCAGTCCTCGCGTTCCTTTGAGAATAATTACCGCACAAGATTGTTTTTTTCCTCTCCTTAGGTATTTTTGGTGTAATTTCTTTTTCTTTATTTGCATTCACTCTAATTCTGCAGGGCGGGGGCTGTGCTTAGAGCAGATGACAGGGAGCTCTGCTCTTTATCATCACAGGGTGAATTGTCGTTAACTGGAGACTTTAAGAACAATACAGAAATCTATTTCATTAACTCCAGATACTGCTTACCTCCAATTATACAGCTGTATGAAAATTACTAAGTGTGAAATATAAACAGGTTGCCTTGTAATTGAAACCTTTTTTTAGTTAAATTTTGAAATCAATACGAAGAAAATTAAAAAGGAGCGGTTTGATAACACTTACCCTGTTTGCTCAATATATAGCTATAACCGCCATGAAAAGCCATTTACCTTGTGATATGTTCTGCAGGAAGGAAAACTGAAGAATTTCCTTGCGTGCGTGCTTTAAAACACAGTATGTCAGTTAAGCACAAGATGAGGCAACACGTGTGAGCAGAAATACAGGATGCATCGCCGAAAGGACAAAACTCTGGTGATCGCAGCTGGCGGGCAGGGCTGCTCCGTCATCTCACTAGCAAAAATCGCTGTGCAAAAAGCCTTCGCCCGCACCCTCACGCAGCAGACCCTCGGCGCAGGCCTGGCGATGTGCGGGGCCAAGGCTGCCTTGCCGTGAGCTGGGGGAAGAGCCGCCTGCCCCATCGGGAAGGGACCGCGGGGCCCGGCCGTGGGCAGGCACCGTCTGGTGTCCCAGCAGGCAGGACCAGCTCTGCCTGCCGCATGATGCTCCCTGGGGAGCGCTGCGTAATTGCCCGCTCAGCAGCTCAAGCGGGAAGAAAAGGCTCATTTTGCACTAAAATCTAGCCTCTCTCTTTTCTCGGCTTGGAGATCCTAGCAGATTATTCGGTGGAGCTGTGGCTCCAGGGATGAAATGGTGTCCGACGTATGCCCAGCTGAGTCCAGGCGTGTGGGTTTGGGGGCAACCCTCCCGCTCGCATGGGATGTGCTCCTCTCACCGAGGCTCATGGCAGCCTCCGGCACGACGGAGATTGCAAAGACGAGCCCTCGTATCTAGCGTCACTAAAGCGGAACAAAACATTCTTTAGGGGAATTTCCTCACTGCTTTTACAGCTCTGCTCTGATATTTACTTCGCTCATTAATGCTGCTATTTTAGTTTTGTCTCTATTTCTTGCCCTGTCGGACGTGCATTATTTTGAGTATAGCAACCAATTTCAGGGGAGTTTTTCAGAAGTTTTGCAGCGAGGCACACGGGGCATTGTTAACCCCTTGTTTCCGGAGGGCAAGGTGCCAGCTGCCCAGCTGGGAGGCCTCCCTGGCAACTCGAGGTGCGACAAAGATCTTGCTCTTTGACAGGGCTGCCTTCCTGTATTCCCCTCCCTCGCTTTAGCAGTCAAAGAAGCCATCCTGGCCCGTAGTCCAGCCTCGCCCACAGCACAAGACAGGCGGAACTTGTCACCACGGTGAAGGAAGACGCCACCAGCTCTTTTGCTGGCTGTCATGATCTGGTCAGGAGGGTTGTAAACCCAGCTGGGTTTATGCCTTGCAGCTTGGCGTGGGTGATCAGCAGGTAGTTCCCCACCTTTCTGTCTCGCTGTCCGGCCCGGCAGAGAGGACAACATCTGAGGTACGCCAGTGGCACGCTTTAAAGGAAGGTCTGTCCAAGCCTGAGAAGGGAGGTATAGTGGTACTGGATGGACAGTGAGGGAAATCTACAGGGAGAAGACAGGACTCAGTCTAAAAAATAGAAAGGCTCTGGCATGGAAGGCAGAGGGTGTATGTGCCCCTGGCCTGGACAGGCACTTGGGTCGGAGGGCAGGGCTCCACGTGTCCTAAGATCTGCCAGATCTATGTGATTAGCGCAAAAAGGCCCCAGCGTGAATCCGGGTGATGAGCAAGACAAAGATCTGTGGGAACTCTCCACTGCTGGTATCGCACTCTTTTGTTTCAAGTTTCGACATACTTTTTGCTAAAAAGTCCGCCACTTGGGTTCACGTGAAACTCATCGGGCTGTCAGCTCTCCTTGGAAAAAGCAACACATTTAGCATCTGCAAGACTGCAGAGAAGCTACGAGACACAGCTCCTGAGTATGCAAGGCTAACAGCAAATAAGAAGGCTCCATGTTAAAAGAAAAAAACTTAGCATTTTGCTAACTGCGTTACAATTCTGTGGCTGGTGACCTGACAGTTTTGACTGCTGAGGGTTGTCTGTACCACCTTATCCACAGGAGTGGCACTTGTGCACGGCAAATGTTTCGAAGACTACCGTAACTAGAGACTTCAGGAGGGAGCACAGGCATCTTAAAGGGTAAGAGTGAGTCCAGCCCATCCGTGCCTGTCCTCTTCCCCACTCAGCCAAGAGGCTGGCACTCCCAGCACTGTTAGGAGGAGACATCTCACCCACCCCCACCATTCTCATTGCCTCACCAGCAAGGAAATTACATGCTCCAGACACACAGAATATGAGCAGGACAGCTTCCCCCCCTCCCCAAACCCTCCTCAAACCCGCTCTCACTAACTAGCAAATGCTGTTACTACCACAGGAACTAGAGGTCTCGACCGCGCCTGGCTCCCCAGTACACCAGCAGCTATGCAAGCTGCACCCCTAAAGACACCTTACATACATGCTCCTTTTTCTACTCCTAGACTTACTATTTTTTTTAAAAAAGAATACCACTAGTGGGCTTCCTCCATCTACATCCAAGTGTTTTTAAGAAGCAGTCACGGTGAGATAGCAGACCTGAAATGCAGATCCTTGTCCTGTCTAGCTAAGCCACCTGGATCTCATACTGGTTAATTCTATCAACATAGTGAATCCTACCCTGCAGCTGGATGAAATTCAATCTAAAACAACTTCATTTGCTCTGGTTCAACAGTGGCGTTTTAAAATATAAAAGTCTAACTGCAAACTACAGTCTTTAATCCAGCCTTCAGAACATGGGCCTGAAATTTTAAAACCACACAGAAGAAAGGCTTTTCTACTCGCTGTATTTGCTGTCTGAATATTGCAAATTATTTTAAAAACAGAGTTGTACATGTATATCAGATATCATTTGAAGTAATGAGTGTATTTTTCTAATCTTCCCAATGCCAACCTAACAACCCATTTCCAATATCATGCATAATAATTAATTTGTTTTCTGTATAGTAATAAGATTAACAACTTCACATTTACACGGGGTACTGAGTTATGTTCAAATAAAATAAGTTCTAATGAGAAAAATTGGAAGTGGCAGCAAATCAATGTTCCACTCAGCAATCCAGGTTTATGTGTTTGTCTATCTTTTCTGCATGTATTTTTGTCAAGATTCCACTGTAAACAAGATAATTTCTTTCATGTTGGGTTAGCCTGGGTAAATATGTTTAATGAACAACAAATACATTGTAAACATTGAAATAAATCTAAATACCTCAGAAAACATCCTGGAAACTATAGGGTGCTTCAACAGATACAGTATACTAAATATGAGGCTACACTGCATGAACTCACTGCACAGAGAAAGCTGACATCAGGCACAGCTTGATTTCAAAATAATTCTTAAAGGCTTTATTTTAAAAGATCCACCCGTATAACGTGCATATATCAAAGAAGCTTCTTTTCGTCAATAGGGCCGAAAAATTTGCCTTTTTAAAGTAAAATATTGAAACACTAGCAGAAATCAATGAATTCTGACTGAGCAAGACAAAGATTGGAGACATTTCTACTTCTTTCTAGAAATCAATATTCATAGAAGAGCCAGTGCTCAAATGCACTGCAGTGACTGTCTGAGCCTAAACCTCCAGGATTTATCCTAGCAGTCCGCTTTCTAGGACTCCCTCTTAAGCCCATGCCTCTCAGACAGTGCAGTAACAAGGTGACCAATGTATTTCTACAAAACATGTGAATGAGTAATTTTACTTGAGCGTTTTTTACTGACACTTAGGGCATCCATCTGCCTTCCCACCGACGGGGAACTTGATACCAAAGGAGCAGCAGGTCTCCACCACATTTTATAGTCTAGGAAGCGTGCAGTGCCTGCTGCAATACCGGTCGGGAGATACCTGTGAATCTTCGCTTGAACACAAGCGAAGCCCACTATTACTAAGCAAAGCCCCTACATCTTCCCGGGGCAGTGAAGACGCTTTATTCAATACCACCCCAGCAGGGCACGTTTCCACACCTCTGGTGCAGTGATAATTGCTGGTGTCTCATCGTACCAGGCAGGAGCCACTCAGAAAGGGGAGCCTGGGGGTCCTGATCAGGAAGTTTCTCTCATGGTATCGCCACCAAACTGCAGGGGAAGGTATTTTCCCAGCCAGTGGCAGGGATTTTGTCCCTTATCCTTGAGATCCTGCATGATCTACAAACGTACCCCTCTCTCCTCCCTGATTCTCGTCCCTGATTTGCAGCCTCTCCTCCCTCCCGTGCCCTGAGCGTGGCTGTGATGCTGTCCCGGAGGTGGGCGACTCGCGCCGGGTGCCCGAGAGCCCCTGCCCAGAGGCAGACCGGGGGTCCGCCTGGGAAGCCGCGGACGCTGGATGTGGCCGCAGCTGAAACGGTGGGAGGAGAACAGCGAGGACTGATGCCCGCGGGTGTCGTGTGCCACCCAGCAATCAAGACCTGAATCCCTGGGTCCTGTAAGGGGGACGGGTCCTGTGAACAGGACAGGTCCTGCACAGGAGGGACTGAATCCACCACCGTGTGCTCGATCAGCACCAATTGCATTTTCTGCCTCCCTGGGAACGTCCCTGCGGCTGTGGGGCTGCGCCAGTCCCCACGCCCAGGCAGGTCTGTCCCCTGCCCTGGCGGTGCCCCTCCAGCTCCCCACACTGCAGACACCCTTCCTTTCCTTCTGGTATTCCTGCGGCCACGTTGATATTCGATGAACACATTTTTGTCAGAGCTCTCCACGTGCTAACCTGTGGGCCAGATCTAGTTGGGGAGGTGGGCAGGAGGTCCAGTGAATGATCCCAGACCTGGGGAGGTCTCTGCCCGCCTGACGTCCAGCACATGGGAGGCAGAGGTGGGAGCTCCCTCTCCCGTCGTCTCCCACAGCTCAGGAACCACAGCCGTTCAGCTCTCATGAATGCCGGCAGCTGCACGGGCTCTATGGGGAATGTGCAAGGAGCATCATAGCAAAGCAGACCAAAGCCACTCGCTGCCAGAAATGTCTCCTGGCCTTGCTGTACGGGTGAGCAGGGTAACGGGATATGAACATCTGGGTTGAATTTCCAGAACAAGTGTTTTGCAGCACACCGTCCTGCCTTGGCCATGGTCTGGGGCAGCTGGGTGAGCCAAGAGGGAAGGGACGTATCACCTAGGAAAAATACTGGGTTCCAGCCTGCGTGTCCCATTCGGACATCTGCTTTACCGCGGGAAACGGTGCTCAGAGTCCCTGTGTCTGCTTCCCTTCTGTCACCCGTGGAAAGCCTCCGGCTGTCAGCTGCGCAGGCTGTGCCGAGAAACGCCACGCGGCTGCGGGACCTGCCGGGGACGAAGCGGGGCCAGACCCCGCACCGGCACGGCAGGGCAGAGTCCGAGGGCGGCTGCGCCTCACCACAGGGGCCAGCCCGAGCATCGCCAGCGAGGCTCCGAGACCAATCTGACCCTAACTGCTGGCTGGAGAATGGTGAAAATGAAGCAGCTATTAATAGCTTGTTTGTATAGCTTCCGGTATACACACGTTTCCTTGCCTAATTATAGGTGATTCAAGCTTCACTGCCTAACTGAGCACGGCCGTCACTTCCCATAAGATCTTCAGTTGCTTACACCGTTGCCAGGTTTTAAGAGTTTGGGCTGAAATTTTCCACACCATGTATATGACTCAGACTATGGTTTGGTTTTGGGCGTTTTTCTTTGTTTCTTTGTGTGTTTGTTTTCTGAAAAAGCTTTGACAAAAAGTAATTGTTTCTCAAGAATATAACAATCATTGCTGTATTCCTACCACAACTTTTTTTCCCGAATTATTTTGCTTCAGAGCACTGCTTTGACCAGTTTTTACCATGAGAACATCACACTTTTGCGGTAGGGGACTCCTCAAGGTTATACATCTACTTTTCCCTGCGGAAAGCCATACATGTTTAAGGACACTGTAAACTGCTGGTTCGTATACCATCAGCAGAGATTAGGCAACTGGCTGCTCAAACACCCAAATTTCCACCTACATTGAGCAGCATCTTGTCTTCCTTCCACTTCCTTCCTCTCACTGGCCCAGCCATGTGTTGGTTTCATGAGGTCAATGAGTAGTCTCTTTCAGGCTGGTCTGAACAGGGCGCCCTGGGAAAGCCTTCCCCTTCAGCCTTGGCTTTGGCCTCCCAGGGAAAGAAGGGAGGTGAACCTGCAGGTCACCAGAATTCGGGTCCTTTCCTAAACACCAGCACTTGACATCAGGACTGTCATGTTCTGTACACACAGTGTAGCCCGTCTGCCCATTCACGAGCAGCCAGTCTGTCTCTCCAGCACAGGAAAGACATGCCTAAGAGGTTTTCAGAGACATTTCTTGTCTACTAAATGCAGGGGATTTGACTACACAGACCCACTGTTTGCTTCCTCCAGCTGCTCCTAGAATCATAGAATCATTTAGGTTGGAAAAGACCTTTAAGATCATCGAGTAGAGCCACCTCCTCTCCATCACCTTGCTCCAGCGCTGCCGTATGAAACCCTTCCACTTGTGCTATTCTGGACCACCCTGCTCCTAGCGACTTGCAATACCTGGACAGGCTTGGTAGCCCTGAAGAGATCAGCAATTTTAGCTAATTACATTGCTGAAATAAGTAGCAGCTCAACAGGATGCTCAACAGGATGTTGAGCTAGGTATCTACTACTTATTTCAGCAATGGAATTAGCTAAAATTGCAATGTTTAAAATAGTTCTACATACATCATCACGAGCATGATGTTCTTGTGCTAGCAGATGTGTTTACCACCCCTCTTCCCATCAGCTCAGGGGGTGGCTGCAGCCCTGTGCCTCCTGACGCCTCCCGCCGGAGCAGCAGCCATCACTGGCTGGCTTCCCATTGCCCTGGCGAAGAGCAGAGAGTTTTGCCTCCCCAGCCACATGCCGCCCTGAGCAACTGCCTGCTTTGCCTAGGCTTAATATGTCCCATTTGCCTTCACAGGAGACATGGTGTTTTGCTCCCGCAGCGTCCCTGGGGATGTGCCTCTATGGTCTCTACAGCAGTGAGCAAACACCCCAAGGCAGCCACAACCGGACACCGCACAGAGCTGCTCTCACGTGGACACTTCACCACCAGAGAAAGCTTCTCTATGCCCAGCAAACACACTTGCACGCCAGCTTTTCGCATTTGCCATCGGCACAGACACTGTGAATCCAGAGATCTTCGCTCACGAGCGCCAAAGACTATGCCCAAGTATTGGAGCCTGGAAATGCCCCCACGGGCTGCCCCTGCGGCCGTGCGCGTCCCTCCTTGCAGCTGTGCGGTGACAGGCAGGAGCTCTCCTGGAAGGCCGCCTCTGCAGCCTAAGGCAGGAGGAATGAAGCAGGGCTAAGGCTGACTGGACACTGTTAATGACACAATTCCCGCTCCGTTCGTCCTCCTGAAATGGAAAGCGAAGGAAGAGGCAGTGGGCTGTGAGGTGGCCTTGTGGTTAAAGTCGCTGCATCTGTACTAGCAGCTGTTGGCTCTGGCAGTGCGTCGGCTGTCACATTTGTATGCGGCACTGCTCAGACTACTTTGGGCTTGTTTTGCCTCCGCACTGGCCGTACTGGCTGTGTTACCCCTATTTGCTGTACATCTTGTGCGAGACACCTGGGGTCTGGCCCTGTCAACAGCCAGCTGCTCCTGAACGCCATTCAAATCAAACATCGCTTCACAAATGCCCGAGGGAACAATAGCTGAGCCCTGCAGGGTGCTGCAGGGGCTCGGGGCTGCAGGGGCATCTCCTGGCCTGACTCCGTTCTCTGTCTGTAGACCTTGTGCATGGGGAAAGCAGATCTGCAAGTCTGCAGAGCACGCCTAGAGAAACACACAACCTGGCAATACTGACTCCTGCGACTCTGGGTAGTGCGGATCCGCAGCTCAGAGACCAGCGCAGCATGCTCCGAGGGTTTCCCCAGGGTCCTGGTGAATCCACGCTGCAGCAGTTCACGTGCTGTGTGCTGTGTTGCACGGGGGTCAAGCTAGTTTGCCGAGGTGGCTCTGCATGAGCTGCTATTCCGCCTTTGGCTGCAGAGCAGACAGAGCACCCTGGGGTGTTAAATATCGAACGTCTGCAGGAACGGGCTGGGGAGTGAGGAGAACCTGAGAGCTAGCTCTCCCGTCCCTGACTCCCAGCATCATCTCCTCAGGTCTGCCCACCCTCAGAGCAAGATGAGCAGTTCTCTGGTGGGATCTTCTTCCCATGAACAAGCACCACAAAGGCCACCAAGAAGAAACATGGTGCTGGGAGCAGGTTCTGGAGTTGCACGGAGTGGGACGTGTGGCTTACTGCCCTGGCCTGGTGCGGGTGTGTTTCCCTCCCCGGGTGCTGCCTGACGAGGTCTGGCTGTTCTGGAGGCCCCCTGAATTGGAGCCCCGACATCGCCCCGACTCTCTTTACAGCCACCTCTTTGCAGAGGCTGCAGTATCCACTGAGGGGTGGGAGGGCTGGACGCGGTCCATCCTTTCACAGCCGCACCTCCTGGCTGAGCCAGGGCCCAGCGCCAAAGGAGGGGCTGATGTGGGGTACAGAAAACAGAAGAGGGGTTCGCCTTGCTGCAGAAGCAGCTACCGGGTCAGCTGGCAAACTTGCTGGGTTTAACTGGAAATCTGCGTCCACAGGAGGAAGGTAAGCTGGACTACAAGAAGTAAACCTGCATCTGCCTGGAGTGCGCGCAAGAGGATGCCTTCTCTCGGGGACTCATTGATGCAGGCAATGGTATTTCTCCCAGTTTTGTGACAGAATGGGTAAAATCTCTGCTGATGCTGTTCCCAGAGTGGGAGCGAGGTGAACAATCGTGAATGTCTGGTAGAGACGCAGAGAGATTGCTCGGTAAATCACATGAGAGTGACCAACAGAACTTGCGATGCAGCCAGAGTGACCCGGGGGCGGGCAGCGCAGACCCCCCTCCAGGCACGCAGGCTCCTGCCAGCGAGGACACGGTGGGGGGGAAGAGGGGAGAGCCGGGTGGAGGGGGCTCCCGCAGTGACGCCGCGCTGACACGTCAGCTACCGTCACGGGAGCCGGCGGCACGGGCAGCCCAGCAGCAGCGGAGGTGCCGGACTGGCGTGCTGCCTTGACAGGTCCCATCCTGCCCTTCCCCGCTCAGCCCAGACAGGGATCAGCAGAAGGGGTGCCGAGACGAGCCACACAAGGTGAAAGGATTGGGAACCCCGTGGGCCCAGGCTGTGTGGGCTGTTTCGGTTATCAAGGAGGTTGTGAGCATGATCTGCAAGTGCCTTCTTGGGCAGAAGAAATTTGACAGAGGGGGCTGTTTGGTGCAGCTGCCAAACTTAGAGCACGACCCAGCATCTGGAGCAGACTCCAGACAAACCCAGACTGGAAACAAGGCGTACGGTTTTGAACGGTGAGGGCAGTTCACCACCGCGGTCATTTACTAAGTAGTGCTGGAAAACTTTAAAGGAAGATTGATCTTGTTGTGTGTTACATTTTTCCCCAGATGGGGTGTTTTCATCAACTGCTGTGGGAGCTACCAGGAAATCGTTTAGGGAAGCTGCATGGTCTGCGTTGTCTGGGTCACACCTCCTGCTCATGAGGATTCTTCCTACATTTTTAAATACCAAAATGTCTATAATGATCCCCCAGAAACAGAAGGCGGCATTTCAGGTCAATGCTAAGTCAGCCAGGAACAGAAATCTGTTCTGTGGGGCAGCATCGGAGGAGCAGCCCGTTCCCCCACTGAAGGCTGCAGTCCCGGCGCTTCCCAGGTTTTCTGTGCTCGCCTCCCCTCATCTCGCAGCAGGGAGGCACACTTCAGAGAGCTCCTGGAAATTTTGTTCCTGCAAGCGTTAAAAATTTCATCAGCCTAGACAGCAAGACTGGCGGGAAAAGCAATGTTAGATGAGACCAAAATCTCGGTGGTAAAATAACCAGCCAGGAATATTGTACTACTGTCTTTGCGAATGAGGGTATTTACCAGCCTGTCAACCCGAGCTGAAGTCATTGCTCCTTCTGACCACCTTTCGCTCAAACCCTCGTGGTAAAGGGAGAGACAGAGACCACGTCTTCAGCTGGCACAGACTGACTCTACTCCAGATCTGCGCTAATACCCTTGTTTACATATGGCCTGACACATACTTAATGCTAACAAGTAAATAAAAGCCCACAGTTCGATTTACTACGCAATTACACTTGCAAAATAAGAAGGAAAAATAAGCCTGTATTAAGCATTGATACGCACATTTTTTTCAAGCACAAGTGACATGTGACAATGCGGATTTGCCCTCTGAGATGTCAGAGTTTAATGAAGCAGGAGAAATCCTGCAGCGAGTAGCACAGGACTTAGATTTCTCCTTATGAGGATTAACTTCATACCCCTGTTTGGGAAAACAAACTTTTTCTTCAGTACATGGAAGTTGCCCACTAGCTTGGGATAGCCTTTTACAGCCCCTGCATGGATTACTTTCTCCTCTGCTGGCCTGCCTCTGATGATAAAGCACATATTTGTATCCAAATGTACAATCCCATTGGTAACAAGGCTCTGAGGTGCTTGCAACGATAGCCCACTTCATGCAGAAAGTCCAGTGTGTCTTTCTTTCTCGGGCAAAATGATTCGTGCTCACATTTACATCTTTTTCTGGACCTAGTGAAGAAGATCTGCAGCATCGTGGAGTGCACTGGAGGGGAACCTGTGGTTATACAGTAGATCACTGTAACTCATGCTTACAGTGAAAGGCTGTCTTGCCCATTGCTTCCTGGACCAAATGTGCAAGACGGTGATCTTGCCGCAGCCTCGGAGCATTGCTTAAGCATTGCCGAAACTACTTGGCTTTGGTTCATTTCCCAAAAGAGACTCATTCAGATATCTCATATTAGACTGGCTTCAGCAATAGAGTGGAGGTACTGCACGCGGATTATTCTCCTCTGCTCCCAGCGCTTCTGATGGCAGGTACCACCACAGGCACAGCATCTGCTCAAAGGACTCAGTGGCTGGATGCAGGCTGGTGCACTCCGTGGACTTGACGGTAGTTATCTGGCCAAATTCCCAGTGGCTGCGTTTCCCAGTCAGACTGGTGTTCAGGCAGGGAGCTAAACAGAGGGGGTAGGAAGAGAAACACATTCCCTCTGGGGGGGAAAAGTGGCTTTCCTGGGGCAACTCCTCTTCAGTCTTCCATGAGACTTCCCTCGGAAGTCCCTGCTCAACCCTTAACTTCAGAATCTCCTACAGAAAGAGGAAAATGGTCAGTCACCTTCAAAACAAATGGATGAACTGTGGCAAGTGGTGTACGCCCAGGAGATGTGAGCATCTCGGACTGAAGGTGCTTGTCCATCTGCACAAAAGGCAACGGCAGACTTTCTGCTGGCCATGACAGATTTTGGATCGGGGCTGCAGACAGTCTCAGAGCCCACGAACTGTGCTGACCACGTGGCAGGCCCTCGCAGCAGCTGCACACACTGTCATCAGCCATTTGGTTGCAAAGGTGGGCATTTAAGAGCGTAATAAATGGCCACTTGATAAAGCAGTCTTGAAACTCTTCTAGCATTGTGTTGTGTCTGTGGCTTGAATCACTCTTTCCAACTTTGCTCCTGAACTGTCTCCAGGAGTAAGTTCTGTGCCCAAAAGCCCAAGTGCCATCATACTTATTCATCCTAGTGAATTTTTAGTAAGAATGTCAACAATTAGCAATTTCTCCAATAACTAATGGAACTAACGAAGTCTACAACTTTTTTCCCTATATCCCTATCTGCCTCATTCACCCCAATAAACCCAGTTTCCTTCATCACATCTCCTCTGGCTTTCTGTGCAACCTCCTCTTCCTCTCCACTCCCGTGTTCCCAGCATTTACCATTTCACAGCTCCTGTTTCCCGGGCATCCTTCAACAGCACTTCCAATGCATCCTCACCCCCTCTAACTAGCACTGAGCAAGAAGCAGCTTGTGGTCTGGCTGGTCATAGACCATGTCCGAGCCAGGAGGCCACCCAGACCCTTGCTGAGCCCATTCTGAAGCCCTGTGACCGGTGAGGACAGTAGTCTGCCTCTCTCTTCTCCACATAGATGTTGTTTTTCATGAAAAGCCTGTAAGCTCAATTCCTCTCGAGTTCCTCACCGCTCCTGTGTGTTTGACTGGAGCTGGTGGCCTGTACAGCACAAGCTTCTGGGAGGGTGGACAGCAGGGCAGGGAAGAGGAGCAAGCAATGACTGATGACACAGTTGCATAACTCAGTTTTTAGGGAAATCCGGCTAAAAATAGTCCATGGGCTGTTTTCTGGTACATGTGGAGAGAAGTCAGGCCTTTGGCCTCTGTCCTGATTTCACTGTACACTGGAATCCTGGCTGAGCAGGTGGGCTCCTCCTATAACCCTGCGGACGCTCATGGACTCTTGACATACATCAAAGCACGGTGAGCAGCAGCTCCCGGACGCAGCTCTGCACAACCTTAAGAGCTCTGTGGACAAAGGCTAAGAAGAACTCCAGCAGGAAGGTCAGTCATGCAAGAGCTGAACATCCTCTTGCTCTAACCTTCTGCCTACCAGAGAACAGGGTCACAGGACAATTCAGGCTGGAAGGGACCTCGGGAGCTTTCTAGTCCCAGCCCTCTGCTCACAGCAGGGTCAGCTATGAGACCAGACCAGGATGCTCTGGGCTTTACCCAGCCTGGTCTTGGAAGCTCCCAACGGTGGAGACTGCACAGTCTCTTGTACCATTTTGCACCAATATTGGCTTCTGTTACAGCACAGGTCCTCGAGACAGGGGCTGACAGCAAAGAGTGGAGCAGCTGATTTGCCTCCAAGCAGGTGACTTTCAAGAGCTCCTCTTCTGTATGTGTTTGTGATCAAACCAACCAAATCAAGCAATCTGGAGTCCTAGGTGGATCCTTAGTCATGCCCTTCCTCTTCTTTCTCCATGTGCATTATGTTTAGGCATATTAATCCTCCCATAAGGGTCTGCCATTCTTACATGGTAATTAACGTAGAATAACAAACTTGTAAACTCTGAGCAGATTTGATTTGGAACATGTTGATATATTTGGCACCAGAAACTGGGTCACTGATTATATTCCCTCTATGCATCTGGTACTTGTTGTTCACTTTCTGCTACCATGCCAGGAACACAGGTGCTAAAAATTGAACACTACTGCTCTGGATTTATGAGTCTACATTGCATTCCATGCACAATGTCTTAAACTTAGCTTTCACCTTTTGATAGTGCTATTAAGTAGAATTACTACTTTTCAAGGTTGTGTCTTTTCCCGATAACCCCCCAAAAGGAAAGAAATCTTCTCAACAGATCCGTGCATAGGCAGAGAATGAAACAGAGAATTTAATCATAATGCTTGTGCATGGCGTTCAGACTGACATCTGTACATTAAGAATATGTAAAAATACCAATTTCATGCTCTGACAACTTATTCTGCATTGATGGGGGATAATAGGGATAATGCCATGGGAATGCCAAATGTCAAAGCATTACATAATGCAAAGCATTCACACACTGTCTCCCGGGCCATCACTGGTGGTTCCTTAAGGGAAATTTTCCAGAAAAAGGAGAGAAACAGAGACTGGGAGCTGCCAAAAGAAAATGGAAATCATGAAGTCAGAGTTTAAAACCATTGGCAGTGTAGCATCAGGTCTTTGAGCACAGAGTCGTTTCTGGCTCTGAATTGTCCTTTCACTTCTGTCAAAAGAGGAAATTCGCATGTGTTCATTTCAAGGGTGTAGATAAGCCCAAAATGGTTTTCCACGGAAGACCTGCACATTCTTCCCTCCGCCACGTTCTTTTAAATAACCTGTTTTGGGAAATTGTGGATGTCCAGAAGGGCCACCTCTTCCCTTAAGCCCAGGACCCTCAGAGCAGGGGTAGCAGCAGAAATGCTGTTCTGTAGCGGGGGGCTGCCCCAGGGGCGAGGGGAGCGCAGGGACAGCTATCTCCTCACTTGCTTGGTCCGCATCCCCTTCACCAAGACAGCAGAGCAAGTGGGAGAGCCGGGCGTGGGAGCAGGACCTGCCTTCCCAAGGCTCGCAGCGCAGCCCTCCGCATGGCAGCACGGAGCTGCCGCGGCCGCTCGGCCTCCTCTGCCCGCTCCGAGGGCACTGCCCGGCGCGGCCAGCACGGCTCACCCCGCAGCGTGCCGGGGCGCCCGAGCACCGACCCTGCAGACCAGAGGGAAAACAGCAGCCTCGCTTATTCGCTGCCGGAGCTCTGGTGTTTGGCAGCTGGCAGGGGCTCTGCGGTGCTGGCGGTGCTCTGCGGTGCTGGCGGTGCTGCACGTACCGAGCAGACTGGGGTCCCGTGTGTGTCCCTCAGAGGGCTTCAGCTCTTCATCGCAGGAAGGATGTCGGGTTTTTTTGCCCTGAAGATGCTGAGGATTCCTACTTGCTGGAATTGGGAGAGAGGCAGAACACCGCTGCAATCATTTTGCTCATCTGGTGAGAAAATTAGAATGACTGAGGAAAGGAAATACTTTCTCTGACAAGGGTCAATATGTTGTGAAAGCCATTCTGTCCTCCAGAAACCAATCCCCACCCAACTGCACTGCAGGACAGTCACTGGCGGTGCTTGGATTCGGAGCCTGGGCATTTATCTGCTCTGCCAGAGAAGGCAAGTGGGCACGAAGGACATGCTTTGGTGATGCCAGCGCATAGCATCCCTTGGTGCCTAACCTGCGTCCCCGTCACCCTCCACAGATAAACCACACTGCTACCCCTACGCAGCTCTGCCTTTCCCCTCTTCTCTCTGTTTCCCTCTGCTTCCCAGCTGCTTCCCATTCCCTGCTGCTCTTGCCCAGGTTCCTAGCTGCCGGTGCCCCTGGCCCTCCGCCCCATTTCACTCTGGCTTCTCCCCGCTGTCAGCCCTCGTGGCTTCTTCCCGACTTCACCGAGTCCCTCCCCTCCCTCGACCCATGCCCCCCACTCCCCACATGCTCTTCTGGTCCTCCACTGACTAGCACAGCTGAAACTGTAATTAACAAGCTATGAAGCACTGTAGAGCTAGCTCTAAGGAGCTAAATAATTACACTCCCTCCCTCTCCCA